>NC_082369.1:860000-935000 GCF_027477595.1 Haemorhous mexicanus
ACCACGGGCTCAGAGCTCTGTTTGCATTGCCAGCCAAACATTCAGATTTTACACAAATGAGAACCAAACTCCATCCCACAATCTCCTCGTCTGACATTTCACTTGCTCCTTCTAATGAGCTCATTTGTGTATCTGCCACCAGCTCATGACTGATAAAAATTCAGCTCTTCACAGCCCCTGTCCTCCAGCAGCATGGCTGTTTCCCTGGTGGCTTCATGGCCAGGGGTCTGGGTGTCTGTCCTGTCCCAGGCACACACAGCCCACTCCTCAGAGGGAACAGTCACTAAATCCCAGCCTGGTTTGGGTTGGATTGCATTAAAGCCATCCCATCCCACCCCTGCCAAGGCAGGGACAAGAGTCCCAGGCTGCTCCAGCCCAGTGTCCAACCTGCCCTTGGGCATTCCAGAGATCCACAGCTGCTCTGGGCACCCTGGGCCAGGGCCTGCCCACCCTCCCAGGGAGAACTTCTCCCCAAATCCTCCTGAACCTGCACCTGAAGGTGCAGCTGTGATTTACCTGCAGAGCTCTGCTGGCAGAGTTCTGTCAGACACCCTGCCCTGGGTGCCACTGGGCACCCCCAGGACCTTGGCCAGAGTCCCACGGGTGGGGGACAGACCCTGGTGCCATCAGCAGTGTCCTGGAGCACCCCCAGTGCCCTGATGTGTGCTGGTGCCACCCCTCTGGTGGCAGAGCTTGTTTTTGGGAAGATGAAGGTGTTGAAGGAAGATCTGACCTTAGCAGCTCACGCAGGCTGGGCCCCACTCACAATCCCAGCCCCAAACCTGCCCTGAGTCCCTTGCACAGCCAGCAGTGCTGCCCCTGTGCATGCCAACCCCCCTTGCTGACTCTCTGCACTTCTGCAGGCCCTTCTTGCAGAGCACACCAGGCTTGGGAGGCCATGGGAGCAGATGGAATGGAGCTGGGAAGCCCTGGCTGCCCGAGGATCTGCACTCCCTGACGGGCAGGCAACAGGTTTGAGCCCTGGAGGCTGCAGGGATCCCTCAGGGCTTCAGCAGTTCACTAATTTAGAGCAGCTGTAAATGAGATTAAATCTCAGCAGGTATCTTCTACTTATCAGAAGGGTCAAGGGTTCACTCTGAGGTTAATAAATTCACTGGAATAAAAAGGCAGCACTCAGGTGGCTTCAAGGAAAACACCAGATCAAACCCAGCTAAAGAGTAAAGGCATTCTAGCAAGATGATGAATGTATTAAAAATAATCTGCCCGTGCATTACTCACACTTCAGATCATGGTCACAGAGCATAATATAATTCTAGTTTACCTCTCATTATTTATGCTGAGTGATTTTTTTTATTTGCATTTGCCTCAGCTGTTATGATAAAACAGGGAGGTAAATCTCATCTGCCTTCGTGGGATTCAACAAGCCATTCTACTTCAACAAAGCAGTTTAAGGATCCTATGGTGACTTTGCTTCACTGAACAAGGAGGCATTTATGCAGGTGTGGAAAAGCTACATTAAACTGGAGCTATGCTGAAGCTCTTCCACCAGTGGCCCAGAGAACTTTGTGTAGAATCTCTGCCCAACAGGGCAAGAGAAAAGGCAGGTGTTTCCAGGCCTGGCTGTGCAGATCCAGCAGGACAGTCAGAACTGATTTCTCCAGGGCCAGCAGAGATCTGGGCAGAGCAGTTGGCTGTCACTTCACTGGAGAACTTGTGAAAGGTCTGACATGAACAAATCAACTCCAGCTGCCTCAGCAAAGCCTCTGCTTTCCCTCTGCCTACAACAATGCCTTTCTTTTGCCAAAGAATCCTTAAAAATGAACCATGGACACCTTTCCTGTAGCTGGGTCAAAGCAGTCAGCCCCAGCAGTTTGTGAGAAGGATTATTTCTTGGGTTAGTTTTTGTCAAAAGGTGGAACCTGCGAAACTTGTTTCATTTCTGCAGCTATCAATGGAAGTGTTTTATCAGTAGTACTCAAAAATAAGTCCACCTATGCCCTCCTTGCACACACTCTCACACAGAGAACTGGCAGATTTAACAAGTACAAAAACAGCTCCTGAAACGTGAATATTAAGAGATGTCACGTTGCCACACACACAAAACAGCAAACAGAAAACAAACGAGAGAGACAGATGGACAAGCAGATGGGGAAAGATGGAAAACTGACAGGAGCCACAGAGCTGGGGTACATCTGTTGGTGGAGATGGACTCCACGGGCAGAGCCACCCAGGGGTCACTCCAGAACATTCCCAAAGGCTCTCCAGGGTGCCTGCAGGGACGTGGTGCTGGGGACATCCTGCAGGAGCTGCTCTTCACCACCAGCTCGGAGGGGCTCTGCTCACACCACGGTGCTGGACAGCCAGAGGCTGCCTGCACCCTGCACCAGGTGTGTGTGGCCTAAAGAGCCGTGTCTGCCAGAGGGGCTCTCTGTTCCTCTGCCAGCTCTTGCTCTGAGGAGCCAGCCCCAGCCCCAGCCAGGCCCCAGCTTCCCCTGAGCACTGTGATCCAGGCAACTCATCTGCATGGGCACCAGCTGCCCTGCTGCCATTCCCTTCGTGCCAGCGGGCAGCAGAGAAGACCAGGAGGGCTCAGAGAGGAAACTCCCAGCCCTCTTGGTGTAAAAGGCAGAACCCCAGCAGCGGGGCCTGCACCCCTCAGCCCTCCCCTGTGACAGCCCCTGGCCTCACCTGATCTCAGCTGTTTGATCCTGCCGTTGCTGGCGCTGGGGTCCACGGGCAGGAAGTCCTTGAACCAGGTGATCTCGGGGTCGGGGTTGCCGCTGGCCGCGCACAGCATGGTGGCCGTCCGCGTGCGCTCCACCACCTTCAGCTGCGGCCCCATGTCGATGTTGGGGAAGCCGGGGGGCAGCTGGTCCTCTGCGGGGGGAGAGCAAGGGCAAGGGCTTCAGCAGGGCCAGGGGGCAGAGGGACAGCCCGGGGGAGGCAGCCCAGCCCCGGGCAGGGCGAGCTCGGACTCCCAGTGCTCCCAGATGGAAAACGCGCGGCACGGCAAGAGTCACCAGCTTGGCCAGTTTGGGGGATTACTCCAGTGTCCACGGAATTCTACATGGAAGTGAAACCTTTTAAAACCCTTTGGGGAATAGCTGAATAGAATTAGAGAGACATTAGGGTTGGAAAAGGCCTCTCAGATCCCCAGGTCCACCCACTGCTAAACCATGTCCTCAAGTGCCACGTCAACTCATTTTCTGAACACATCCAGGGATGGTGACTCCACCAGGCAGTCTGTTCTATGGTTATTCGTGTCTATGTTCTATGTTTATTCCCTTTTTCAGTGAATAAATGTTTCCTCTTCCCAACCTGAACAATTTGGAGCAACTTGAGGCCATTTCCCCTTGTGCTATCACTTGTTACCTGGGAACTCCTGTGAGGGAGCTGCAGGGAGTGAGAGGGTCCTTCCTGGGGTCCCTTTCCTCCAGGCTGAGCCCCCCCAGCTCCCTCTCCTGCTTCTCACAGGATTTGTGCTCGAGTCACCGTGCCAGAGTTTCTGCAGGTGCTGCCAGGAAGCTCTGCCAGGGCAGGGCTGGCACTGGCTGAGATGAGCAGAGGCTGTGTGGGGATCCCTGCACTGCCCAAACCCCCTGAGCTCTGACCCCTGCACTGCCCAGACCCCCTGAGCTCTGGTCCCTGCACTGCCCAGACCCTCTGAGCTCTGACCCCTGCACTGCCCAGACCCTCTGAGCTCTGGTCCCTGCACTGCCCAAACCCCTGAGCTCTGACCCCTGCACTGCCCAAACCCTCTGAGCTCTGGTCCCTGCACTGCCCAGACCCTCTGAGCTCTGGTCCCTGCACTGCCCAGACCCTCTGAGCTCTGACCCCTGCTCTGCCCAGACCCCCTGAGCTCTGGTCCCTGCACTGCCCAAACCCTCTGAGCTCTGGTCCCTGCACTGCCCAAACCCTCTGAGCTCTGGTCCCTGCACTGCCCAAACCCTCTGAGCTCTGGTCCCTGCACTGCCCAGACCCTCTGAGCTCTGGTCCCTGCACTGCCCAAACCCTCTGAGCTCTGGTCCCTGCACTGCCCAAACCCTCTGAGCTCTGGTCCCTGCACTGCCCAGACCCTCTGAGCTCTGACCCCTGCACTGCCCAGACCCCTGAGCTCTGACCCCTGCTCTGCCCAGACCCTCTGAGCACCCACAGGTAACAGGAGCCTTCCCCTCCAACCCCCCAGCACAGAACACACAGCACAGGAGAAACAGAGGAAGAGCCCACGTGCAAAGGGCTGTCAGAGACAGTGGGACTGGGAGGGAAAGGAGAGGAAAATCTCCTCTTCAGCTGCAGTGACAGAGGGGACACACACAACAGCAGCATGCCAAGTGCTGTCAGCCAGGGTGTGAGTCTTGGATTTAAGAATCCCCAGTGCTGCTGCCCTCCAGGAACAGTGGCAGCAGCACCCAGCAGAGAGGCTCAGCTGAGCTTCCTGCTCCTCTCAGTGCTGCTTCCTCACTAACGAGGGTGAGGAGGGCACTCCAACAATGCTGACTAATTTGTGGTAACCCCTAGGAAACCCCAGTGCTTGCCCAGCAATATCTGAGCCAGCCCCTCACTCCTGGGCTGGGGGGAGCTGCCTCATCTCAGCAACGTGCATTTTTTATCCCAGAACATGTTTGGGGGAGGGCAGCTTGGGAGGAGGATGCCAGCAGCAGGGTGAGGTTGGGGAGGGATCCTCTGTCATCTCCAATGAGCCATGTCAGGGAATCACAGCCCTGGGAGTCTGTGCCATGGAATCCTTCCCAAAACAGGTGAGGGAACAGAAGGGAAATAATGCAGGGAATTACAAAAAGGTGGGATTCTTAGAAAATGAACATCCATCACAGCCAGCCCCCAGTGACACCACTGGGAGCTCCCACAGTGGCACTGAGACGGGGCTGGCCTTGGCTGGGAACAATCCTGCCAACTGCAAACACACCCAGAGCTCCTTTCCTAAGGCTGGCACAGGATGGACGAGGAGGAATGGAGCCAAATACAAATGGCACAACCCAGAGACAGCAGGACAAGGGGAAACCCAGTGGTGGCTGCTTTTTCATGGAATCCCAGAGTGGTTTAGGCTGGGAGGGACCTCAGAACCCACCCAGTGCCACCCCTGCCATGGCAGGGACACCTTCCCCTGTCCCAGGCTGCTCCAAGCCCCATGTCCAGCCTGGCCTTGGGCATTCCAGGGATCCTGGTGCTGCTCTGGGCACCTGTGCCAGGGCCTCACACCCTCCCAGGGAGGAATTTCTTCCTGGTATCTAATCCAAACCATCACTCCTTCAGTTTAAAGCTGTTTTGGTGCATCTGAAGCACCTCTAAACCAAAATTTTGTACTGTAAACTGGGGCTGTTCACACACATCTCTGAGCAGGGACTGCCCAGCCCTCTGAGCTGCCTGGGCTGGGGCACTGCAGGACCCCCAGACCGAGTGTTCCTGCAGCCCCCCAGCCCCAGCAGTGCTGGCAGGGCAGCACAGGGGCTGGGGAATTGCTGAGCCTGTGCACAGCTCTCAGGCAGGCTTTAGTGGCCCTCCCTCCCTGCTCTCCCCAGCAGCCGTGGGAGGGAGAGGAGCCAGAGCCGCATTGGCTGCAGATGACATCACTATTGATCCCTGCTTTCCCCTGCCTTTCCCCTGCTCCCTGGTGATGCTGCTCCACCTGCCTGCAGCCCCTGCCCCTCCTGCCAGGAGCCAGCTGGGGCACAGAGGGAGCAGCCCTGGCGGGGTGTGTGCCCGTGAGCGTGCTGGGGGAGGCCTGTACAACCATCATTAACGAGTGCTTCTAATTAAACAAAAGCGTTCATCTTGCAGCACAATGTGCAGAATTCCTCTGAGTTTAATTAAAACAACTGCGACTGGAGGCGTGATCAGATTTGAGGATCAGATGAGCAGGGGAAGCATCTCAGAACATCAGAGGCTGCTCCCATTCAAGGGCTCAGATTTCCTTCCTCTCAGGGAAGTGGAACTGCTCCATCCCCACCAGCTGGGTTCCCTGTAACAAGGCAGCTACAGCCTCATTGCAGTCCCCCAGGACCTGCACACACGTGCCCTGCCGCCCTCCCCACCCTCCCCCAGAGCTGTCCCTGAATAAACAGGGAACGGCTCTGGCTGGGAATTCTCCTCCTGAAAGCAGCTCAGGCAACTGCAGGAACAAAGGAAGCAGGCACAAGCTGGAGATGCTTGGAGGGCACATCTGGGCAGCTGCTGCTGCTGCTGGAGCGGTGCTGGCTCGTGCAGGCAGAGCTGTCCCGAGGTGCAGCTGCCGCGGGAAGGAGCAGCCCCACACCTTGCTGGTCCCCGGCTCACAGCCAGCTCTCGCAGCCCCACCCCGAGCTGGAGAAACACCCCAAAGCCTGACTGAGCAAGGGAGGGTGAGAAAGAGCAGGGGAGGAGGGATGCAGAGAGGCAGGGCAAGAGAGAGGAGCACTTCAGCTGTCATTGACAGTAAATGCCACCCGGGACACGGTCTGTGCCCGGACCCAGCTCAGGCTGCACACACAGCCAGGGACAGGGCTGCCCCGGCCCCCTGTCACTGCGGGGACGGCTAATTAGCTGTGCTGGAAATGAGGATGATTAAGGCAGATAACGAGGGTGTTGCTGTGCTCTTCTCCCCGCAGGGTGTACACGGTGTTTAATAATTTACAGGAGGAGGGTGTGAGCGTGAGCAGGCGTGCCACGGAGTCGGTGCAGAGCCTCGAGGATGCTCTGAAGGGAAGAGGAGGGGGGATTTTCCACTCTCCTCTGGAGATATGGATGCTGGCTGGTCTCTACAGTCCTCGACTGTCCTCATTCAGGGTGGAAGAAGCAGGAATAAGAGATGGAGCAGCTCGAGTGACACAAGCTTTAATTGGGATCAAAATCACAATCCAGCACTCTTGAACCTGTCCCTGCTCCTCTCATTATGTTTGTGAGCACCAGAGCTGCCCTGTCCCCAGGCATCCTGGCACGATGTGCCACAAGTGATTTCCACCCATGTGTCTGTACCTGTGCCTCAGTTCTCTGTTACTGCCCAGCCAAAGACAATTTTAGTGCAGGGAGCAGTCTCAGCAATGTGCTCTCTCTGTTGAGTCCATTTCTTTGGAGCTGAAAGTTCCACTGTGAAAGCAGCAATAGCCCAACGATGTTGTTAAAATTTGGGGGCTCACAGGCAATAAAGGCACCCTTGGACACGTGAGCTGCACCCCAAACCTGTGCAGTGCCTGTGCTCCCTCACAAACGTGTCCTCAGGTACCCTCCTTCTACAGGCATCTCTTAAAATTACTTTGATGTTATTCAGGAGCTACAGAATTAATCTGCTGTCAATGTCACCCAATTTTCAGGTCACTACAAGAAAAGCAAAACAAGTCAAGTTTGAAGAAAGACTGCCAGGAATTTTCCAAATGGCAAGGTAACATTTTGGAGGGGGCAGCTTCCCTTTCCCATGGGAGACTCTGCTGAGCATCCAGAGCTGCTGCTTGTTTACCTTTTGTGATTTAAAGCCAACAATTACAAAAAAAACCCCCCAACAAACCACAGGGATCTCGCTAGAACCTTACACATTCCCACACCAGATGTGCTCTTGGAGGAGGAAACGTGTGAGGGAGATTTCAGGCTGGAATTGTTCAAGAAATGTCTGAATACTTCATGAAAGGAAACCAAGAGGGAAACGTGAGAAGCTGTGAAAGTCTGTCCCAGCAGCCCCAGTGACAGTCCAGGAGGGAGTCCCACAGCCCCTTCTCCCCCTGCTCTGGAGCTCAGCACCCCCAGAACAGCCAGCTCTGCCCAGGGTGCACTGAGGGGTGGGCCAGGGCACACCAAACTCTGCTCCCCCACCCTGAACTGCACTAATCACTGCTCTTTGTGCTGCATTTACTAATGGCCCACCAGAGTAAGCCCACAGAACTGCCTCCATCAGCTTCCACAGAGCAGAGAACTGAGCCAGCCTGGTCCTGCCTGAAACCTGCCTGTGCCTCCCACAGCTGAGGGGTCCCTGTCCCCTGAGCCCACTCAGCTCTGACAGCACAGGAAAGCCTCCACAGCCTCCCTCAGGCTACCAAAGACAGGGAGGGAAAGGATAATCTGCACACAGGAGGTAATAAAAATCATCAGAACACAGACAGAGATGACAGATGTGGACACAGATGGAATCCCAGGGGGGTTGGGACAGAAGGGACCTCAGAGCCCACCCAGGGCCACCCCTGCCATGGCAGGGACACTCCAGGGATGGATGGGGAGCCCACAGCCTCTCAGCCCGTATCCATCCCAAGGAATGCAGATATAGATATAAACAGAACTATCCTTCTTGGCAGTGGGCAGCTCACAGAATCTCCACCAGCTGGGGGCTGGCGTGCCTGTGCCCACGACCTTCCTTCCTGCCTGAGTTACAACGAAAAACAACAGCAGCTGGAGTCAAAACCAACTGGAAATGCTTCCCAAATCCACTTTCTTTCCTTTTCTCTGGGCCCTGCAGGAGTCAGGTTTGCAGGAGCTCTGTCTAGCCAGCTGTGGGAAGAACAGCCAGTCTCCAGAGCCCTCCCAAACCAGATCCCTGGAGAAGCAGAGCAGGAAGGACAAGCAAGCCAGCAGAGCTGGTGGGAAGGGACTGTGTGAGCTGAGCAGGGTCCATCACAGCTCTGCTGCTCAGCAGCTCCCCAAGGTTTCCTCTCCTGCAGTTTCCTCTTTCCAAGTGAAGGCATGTGGGATCCTGCCAGGGGCTGATCCCAGAGCAATCATGAGCAGCAGCAAGAGGGGCTTCTGCTCAATCCCTTCAGCAGCTGCATCTAGTAGGGAAGGATGTATTGTTTTCTGAAAAGAGGAAATATTTTCTGTGTGATTTGCTGTTGGGAGACTGCACTGGTGCTGCACTGCTGGTGCAGGAAGGCACCCCCAGGCACGTGTGGGATCACAGCAGCACAGGCTGCACAGCTGCCCCAGAGCCCCCCGTGCAGTTTGCAGCAGCTGGGCTCAGGTTTCCACCCTCCAGAGCGTGCCAAGGTAACAGGTTCTGCAAATGACAGCTCCCATCCATCTCCAGGCTGTGGAGCAGCCCCCTCTCTCTGCTCAGCATCAGCTCTGCAAGTGAGAGCAGAGACAGGGAGGAGGAGGCTGAGCAGGGAGAGAAAAGACAAACAGGAGAGTGGGTGAGTGCAGAAGAGGGGGGGAACAGGAGAGGAGGGGATGCCAGCATGCTCACTTTGTCATTGTGCAGATCAGTGCCTTTGGCTCGGTGCTTTTCACTTTCCCAGCATTGAAAACGCAGATACAGAGGAGACAAACTCTGCTGTGAGAGAGCTGGGAGTGATGCAGGATGGAGTAACTCCAGCTGAGAGACAAGGGGGGATATGCTGCAAGATCTGCTGCCCTGGTGCTCTTCAGCATCGCCTTGGCCACCCTGCAGGTAATTCCTGCTCCCTCAGGTTCCGTGAACAGGCACCCCAGTGCTCCAGGGACTCCAAACCAGGTCCCTGTGTCAGGCCAGCAGAGCAGGGAGCTGTGAGAGCAGAGCCACAGTCAGGCTGCTCTGGTGGGCTCAGCCAGCAGTGGGCAGGGGCAGCCCCTGAGCTGTCACTGTCTCTGGCTGATGGGGACGGTGCTGATCCCAGCAGGGAGAGCTGCACAAGGACAAAGACAGCTCCCTCAGGATGGTCCCTGAGCTCAGCTCAGCCCTGTCAGTCTCCAAACTCCCTGACAGGAGGCTGTGGCCAGGTGGGATCGGGCTCTGCCAGAGAGAGGAGCAGGAGACGGCTCAGGGGAGGCTCAGGGTGGGCACAGCAGGATCTCCCCATGGAAGGGGTGCTCAGGCCTTGGCAGGGGCTGCCCAGGGAGGTTTGGCACCCCATCCCTGCCCAAGGAACAACTGGACATGGCCCTCAGCGCTCTGGCTGGGGGACAAGGTGGGGATGGGTCACCCTTGGTGACCTTGGAGGTCCTCCCAGCCTGGATGATTCAGAGGTACAATGGTCCCACACCCTGCTGGTGGGCAGAGCATTAAAACCACTGAAGGAGCTGGAGGAGAACCTTCCCCTGCCACTGCCTGGAGCTCTGCATTCAAGGGGTAAAGCCCTGAATGTGACTGCAGGGCCAGAACCTTCCCCTGCCACTGCCTGGAGCTCTGCATTCAAGGGGTGAAGCTCTGAATGTGACTGCAGGGCCAGAACCTTCCCCTGCCACTGCCTGGAGCTCTGCATTCAAGGGGTAAAGCCCTGAATATCACTGCAGGGGCCCTTCTCCCAGGCTGTCACAGCTCCAAAGGAATCCATGGAATAAGTGTGAAGAATAAGGCTCCCACCCTCTGGGATAAGCACAGTTAGACACACTCCTGTCACACTGCACTGTTCCAAGCTCCTGACAGCTCCATCCCACCACCTCCCTCCAACAGAAGGTTAAATGCCATGCCAGGCACAGGAGCTGCACACACATCTAAGGCACCTACACAAATCTGTCAGGCATGACTGGACCACGGCCCCCACGCTCCCAGGCAGCCAAAATCCTGACAGCACAGAGCCCATCAGGGAAATTCCCAGCTGGAAAGGGAGGCTGGGGGCTCTGCCTTGTGCCCCTCATGTCTGGTGTCAATTCCCTGCTGCACTTTGGGCACTCACACACCAGTTCTGCACTTTGGGCACTCACACACCAGCTCTGCCCTGACTTTGGGTACTCACACACCAGCTCTGCACTTTGGGCACTCACACAACAGTTCTGTCTGACTTTGGGCACTCACACACCAGTTCTGCTCTGACTTTGGGCACTCACACACCAGTTCTGCACTTTGGGCACTCACACACCAGCTCTGCCCTGACTTTGGGCACTCACACACCAGTTCTGCCCTGACTTTGGGCACTCACACACCAGTTCTGTCTGACTTTGGGCACTCACACACCAGCTCTGCACTTTGGGCACTCACACACCAGTTCTGTCTGACTTTGGGCACTCACACACCAGTTCTGCTCTGCACTTTGGGCACTCACACACCAGCTCTGCACTTTGGGCACTCACACACCAGTTCTGCCCTGACTTTGGGCACTCACACACCAGCTCTGCACTTTGGGCACTCACACACCAGCTCTGCACTTTGGGCACTCACACACCAGTTCTGCCCTGACTTTGGGCACTCACACACCAGTTCTGCACTGACTTTGGGCACTCACACACCAGTTCTGTCTGACTTTGGGCACTCACACACCAGTTCTGCTCTGACTTTGGGCACTCACACACCAGTTCTGCCCTGACTTTGGGCACTCACACACCAGTTCTGTTCTGACTTTGGGCACTCACACACCAGTTCTGCTCTGACTTTGGGCACTCACACAACAGTTCTGTCTGACTTTGGGCACTCACACACCAGTTCTGCTCTGACTTTGGGCACTCACACACCAGTTCTGCACTTTGGGCACTCACACACCAGTTCTGTTCTGCACTTTGGGCACTCACACACCAGCTCTGCCCTGACTTTGGGCACTCACACACCAGCTCTGCACTTTGGGCACTCACACACCAGTTCTGCACTTTGGGCACTCACACACCAGTTCTGCTCTGACTTTGGGCACTCACACACCAGCTCTGCCCTGCTGCACTTTGGGCACTCACACACCAGCTCTGCACTTTGGGCACTCACACACCAGCTCTGCACTTTGGGCACTCACACACCAGCTCTGCCCTGACTTTGGGCACTCACACACCAGTTCTGTCTGACTTTGGGCACTCACACACCAGTTCTGCACTTTGGGCACTCACACACCAGTTCTGTCTGACTTTGGGCACTCACACACCAGCTCTGCACTTTGGGCACTCACACACCAGTTCTGTTCTGACTTTGGGCACTCACACACCAGTTCTGCACTTTGGGCACTCACACACCAGCTCTGCCCTGACTTTGGGCACTCACACACCAGTTCTGCTCTGACTTTGGGCACTCACACACCAGTTCTGCACTTTGGGCACTCACACACCAGCTCTGCCCTGCTGCACTTTGGGCACTCACACACCAGTTCTGCACTTTGGGCACTCACACACCAGCTCTGCACTTTGGGCACTCACACACCAGTTCTGCACTTTGGGCACTCACACACCAGTTCTGTCTGACTTTGGGCACTCACACACCAGTTCTGCACTTTGGGCACTCACACACCAGTTCTGCACTTTGGGCACTCACACACCAGTTCTGCACTTTGGGCACTCACACACCAGTTCTGCCCTGACTTTGGGCACTCACACACCAGTTCTGCACTTTGGGCACTCACACACCAGTTCTGTCTGACTTTGGGCACTCACACACCAGTTCTGTTCTGCACTTTGGGCACTCACACACCAGTTCTGCCCTGACTTTGGGCACTCACACACCAGCTCTGCACTTTGGGCACTCACACACCAGTTCTGCACTTTGGGCACTCACACACCAGTTCTGCACTTTGGGCACTCACACACCAGTTCTGTTCTGCACTTTGGGCACTCACACACCAGTTCTGCACTTTGGGCACTCACACACCAGTTCTGTTCTGCACTTTGGGCACTCACACACCAGTTCTGCTCTGACTTTGGGCACTCACACACCAGTTCTGCACTTTGGGCACTCACACACCAGTTCTGCTCTGCACTTTGGGCACTCACACACCAGTTCTGCACTTTGGGCACTCACACACCAGCTCTGCACTTTGGGCACTCACACACCAGTTCTGTTCTGACTTTGGGCACTCACACACCAGTTCTGCTCTGCACTTTGGGCACTCACACACCAGTTCTGTTCTGACTTTGGGCACTCACACACCAGTTCTGCACTGCACTTTGGGCACTCACACACCAGTTCTGCACTTTGGGCACTCACACACCAGTTCTGCACTTTGGGCACTCACACACCAGCTCTGCCCTGCTGCACTTTGGGCACTCACACACCAGCTCTGCCCTGACTTTGGGCACTCACACACCAGCTCTGCACTTTGGGCACTCACACACCAGTTCTGCACTTTGGGCACTCACACACCAGTTCTGCACTTTGGGCACTCACACACCAGTTCTGCTCTGCACTTTGGGCACTCACACACCAGTTCTGCCCTGCTGCACTTTGGGCACTCACACACCAGTTCTGTCTGACTTTGGGCCCTCACACACCAGTTCTGCTCTGCACTATGAAGGATGTGCTCACTGCCTGTTCACCCTTAAATATCCACAAGGATTCGAGCTGCTCCTGGGGGATCACTGGAATTGTGACTGGCCCATAGGCACAGCTACCCCTTGGCCCTGCCTGGAGCTCCTGGAATTGTTGTTAGTCTTGTTCACTGCAGAGAGAAGGGCTTGTACTGCTGCTGCTACTCAAACACCCGTGGCTTCATCCACAGCCAAGCTAAATTCCCCTGGGAGCTCTCAGGCAGTTGTCCACCACCCCATTCCCACCAGGAGCACCTGCACTGCCCCGTGGTTTGAACAGAGAACGTCACTGGTGGGTGCTCCAACCCCTCAGCTGGGTCAGTTTGAGCACCCAGCACTTCCCACAGTGGTTTGGGATCTCCAGGGCAGTAACAGCAAACATCCAGAGGCATCCAGAGCAACAGCCTATCGTTCCCTCCCCCACAGGCAGTTCAGGGAGCATATTTCAAACAGATGACATGAGGGAGGCATCCATGTAAACATCCTCTGTAACGGGGACAAGTGGGAAAAAGAACCAGAACAAAATGGAGAATGGAATTGTTTTCTTGGAGAGTGCACAGAGCCAGGGACCTCTGGGAAGAGGGGAGAAGCCCAGGAAGCCACCACAGGTGTCCTGCCCAAGGAAAAACGTTTGCACTGCTACCAAATGTGTGAAAGGGCATGCAGCCCCACAGTGACCTGAACCCCACTCAGGGATTCCTCAGTCAGGGCTCCCCTGGAGCTGCATCTCCATGTGTGCAATGGGGAGCTCCTGGTGCTGCTCCGAAATCTGGGGAAGGAATTTCTGGAGGGGAGGAAGATCATAGGAGTCACAGGATAGCTCAGGAGCCCCAGCACACCATCAGTCAAACCTCCTGAAGTGAGCTTTAGCTCTGTGTCTCACACAGCACCTTTATGGCTCTCTGGGGGGAGAACAGCAAACAGATCTGCTGGGCCAGAGCAAACCCAAGTAGACCCTGGAGGATTCTGTGCCCTGTGGGGTTCTGACAGCCCCCCCAGGCAGCTGGGGCAGGTTCTTACCTCGGAGCACGGTGAGCTTGGCGTGGACAGTGACCTCCCCATGGGGGTTCTGAGCAACACACTCGTAAATGTTCTCGTCCCTGGGGGTCCTCAGGGGCTGGATCCTCAGAACAGCTCCTGCACTCTCATCAAACTCAATGGTCTGGGGACAGAGACACAGACACACAGCATCAGAGTCCTGCTGAGGGACACCACACACATCACCAGTGTCCTGGGCTGCTGTGCAGCCTCTCAGAGACACCACACACATCACCAGAGTCCTGGGCTGCTGCTGAGGGACACCACACACACAGCATCAGGGTCCTGCTAAGGGACACCACACACAGCATCAGGGTCCTGCTGAGGGACACCACACTCAGCATCAGAGTCCTGCTGAGGGACACCACACACAGCATCAGGGTCCTGCTGAGGGACACCACACACAGCATCAGGGTCCTGCTGAGGGACACCACACACATCACCAGAGTCCTGGGCTGCTGCTGAGGGACACCACACACACATCATCAGTGTCCTGCTGAGGGACACCACACACAGCATCAGAGTCCTGCTGAGGGACACCACACACAGCATCAGAGTCCTGCTGAGGGACACCACACACAGCATCAGGGTCCTGCTGAGGGACACCACACACAGCATCAGGGTCCTGCTGAGGGACACCACACACAGCATCAGGGTCCTGCTGAGGGACACCACACACATCACCAGAGTCCTGGGCTGCTGCTGAGGGACACCACACACACATCATCAGTGTCCTGCTGAGGGACACCACACACAGCATCAGAGTCCTGCTGAGGGACACCACACACAGCATCAGAGTCCTGGGCTGCTGTGCAGCCTCTCAGAGACACCACAGCCCCACTGCAGAGCCTCAGCAGCCCCTCAGCCCCCTCAGGCTCAGCCTGGCTCTACCCCCAGCTCCAGGTGACAGAGCTGTCACAGCCAAACCCTGTCAGTGACCACTGACCCACCAAACCCCCATCTCATGAAAGAACCTGGTGGTGGGGTGTGGGGGGGTGCTCAGAGCACAACTGGGGTGAAGGAGGACGAAACAGACCAAAGGGAAACAAAATAAAAATGGACCCCCCCTTGTTCCTCCATCTGCAGGGGCAGCTGACACCACAAAGCTCCTCTGAGCACACAGCTGCCTGGCAGGGCTGAGTCCCACAGCAAATTCCACAGGATGACCTCCCAGTCCTTGCTCCTCTGCTCTCTTTTCTATCTAAACAATGCCAATTGCTTGGGTCTGGCTGCCAGCAACTGCAGTGTTTGCTCCAGACTGTCCCAGGATTGAAATGCTGAGCCACAGATGGCTTTGAAAGGTACATTTACAGAGCTGAAGAGCCACCAGCTTAGGTGGGGTCTCTCAGGAAAGCAGGGGGTTATATTCCATCCCAGGAAGGGGAAAAACCTCACAAAACAAAATAAAAATCTTCAATAACATAACTGAGCCAAGTCCTCTCTTGCTTTGGAACAAGCCCAGCTGCTGACATGGCCAAGAGCTTGCATTTCTCTCCTCCTGCTGTTAAAACTCCTCCCCTCCCAAATTTCCCTTTATTATCAGGGCTGAGGGTGGCCAGAGAGGAGCAGGGGCTGCTCTGTGTCAGTCTCTCTTCCAGATTTCAAGGACATCTCTTACCTCAAACCTCTGAGAGTTCACTTTCTTCCCTTTCTTGTTCCAGGTGACCCTTGGCTTTGGGTCTCCAGTGGCTTGGCACACGAAGGAGGCCACCCCTCCTGACACACCAATTTGGTCCACAGGCTTCTTGATGAACACAGGGGGACCTTGGGGACAAGAAGGAAGCACCATCAGTGGCAGTCACAAAGACAGGCTCTAACAAACACGGTTTGTAATTAACAGTAGTGTTGCTGCTATTCCTGATGATCCCAGCTGAAATTAAACCTCTTGGCCTTTCTCAGAACAGCCTTTACCTCCACGCCACACATGAAGTAGCTCCAGCAGAAAATGATTAAGGGCCTGATCCTACAAAGAGATTTCAATGCTGCAAAACCTCTTTTACTCCTGAAAAGTGGACTTTTAAATTGTTTTGTACAGGGGAAATTGCCCTTGCAAAAGCCATCTAATGAGCATCACCAGAAGCTGGTAGAGCTGGAAACAACACGTGGAAAGAGTGAATTGCACTCCCAGCTCCTTGGAGATGGCCAGAGCTCCAAGGAACAGGGGGTTTGCAGGAGCATGGCCAGGGAAGGGAGAAGGTGGGAGAAGGACCACGAGATGGAAGGGGCAGGGGCTGGAGATGCTGAGCACACTGGTGTCAGAGAGGGGGCTGCCAGTGGCTTCAGGGTGAGAAATGCCCTTGGCTGTGGCACCTCTGCTTTCTCCTGCAGTCCCTCCCGGGCCCTCGCAGGTCCCTTTACACAGGGACCCCCCAGAAGAGGCAATCTGATGGGACACAGAGCTGTGACCAGGTCAGAAGCACCAGGGGCAGAGCTCCCCTTCCCCTCTGCTCAGACATGCAATCCCTGCTGCTCCAGGAGGGAGCCCCAGCCTCCCCCAGGCTCCTGGGAGCAGCAGCAGGGCAGCAAAGCCTCCACACACTCAGGCTGTGCCCAGGCCCAGAGAACAACACCTGAGCCCCGAGCACCTGTGCCTCAGCCCCTCCCTGGCTCCATCAGCATCCCCCTGCCTTCAGGGCACCCTGCAGGGATGGCAGAGCCTGGCACGGGCTCTCTCAGGTGCCAGGGGCTGCTCACAAGAGGGAGCCAAGGCCAGCAGCAGTTGTGCAGAGCCCACGTTGCCCCCACCCTCTGGGAACCCTCCTTCTGTGCTCTAACCTGCTTTCCTTGAACGGTTTCCTCTCATCTAGTTAGTTTAAAATTTATTGAAATATTTAAATCACAAGGCCACAGCTGTCTTCAAATAAAATCACTCAGATCATAAAGCTGCCGTCTGTTTTCTTGAGGAGAGCAGAGCATGTGCCTCTGCAATGTGTGTATTTATCTGCTCACACTCAAGGGCTATAAAACAGGGTGCAACCAGCCTGCCCCAGGGCCCAAAGGGGGGCAAAGGGGAGCTGGGAGAAGTCTCCAGGGTCCTTCAGGGGACAACAGGAAGCCTTCTCCCCTCCCCTGCCTGCCCTGGCCAGCAGTATATAAATAAAAGGCACTGAGCAAGCTCATGTGATGCAATCAAGCATTTGTTTCCACGCTGGAGGTAAATACAATTTGCTGGAGCTGTTTACGTCCCACCGAATGCTGTGTGTACAAAGCAGTGCATTTATAAATATCCAAATCTATATTTAGAGGTCAGAGCCTTCTTTGCAATGGTACAGCTAAAGGTTATCAGGCACGTCCCACTGGAGGAACTGGCACTGGGGGATCTGTCTTCCATCTGAGAAAGGTAAAACCCAAACTTTGCTCCAGGCTGAGATAGAAATGCTCACTCTGCCCTGACTTCCTTCCTGCCCTCACCTCCGCTCGATATCTGAAGGGCTGGCAGAAGTCAGTTCTGAAGGTACAGCTAAAAACATCCAGGGCTTTTAAGAACACTTTATTGATGCAAGTTCATTTCCTAAAATAAAAGCCCCTAATAAACCTTAATGTCACGTATACATTTAAATGGGTGCAGGCTGCCTGATGGGAGCTGAGACGAGCAGAAAAACAAGGTTCTATTTCCATCCCAGGAACAGCACAGTGCTCCACAAACCACCGGGTCTGGACAGGGCTCAGCATCCCTCTGGGGTCCTGGGCTGCCTCGGGGCTGACAGGGGCCTGAGCTGTCTGTGCATGGGGCTTTTCCTGAGCTCTGCAACTCCCAGCTGCCTGCAAGGGACTCACCCTTGCCAGGCACAAGGAGCCAAACCAAGATCCCCCCACCCAGCCCACGAGATTCTGCCACTCACTTGGAAAATGGGTGAGAGCCAGAGCTGAACTGTGGATTTGGAAACTGCCAAGCCTCTGAGAGGCAGATTTGATTCCTCCCTCCTCGTGCTCCCCACCCCTGCACCCCCAGGCACTGCAGCATTTGTCTCCAGCCCACGCTGAGCAGCCAGCAGCCCTCGGGGAGGGGAGAGCCAGGGCCACCACAGGCATGGGGCTGTCACCAGGGGCTGTCACCAGGGGCTGTGAGCCAGGGGGGTGGGAATCCAGGGGGGTGGGAATCCAGGGGCTGTCACCAGGGGCTGTTCACCCAGTGGGGTGGGAATCCAGGGGCTGGTGACCCAGGGGGCTGTGACCCAGGGGCTGTGACCCAAGGTGCCTGTGACCCAGGAGCCTGTGACCAGGGGCTGTGACCAGGGGCTGTGACCCAGGTGCCTGGTGACCCAGGGGGCTGTGACCCAGGGGGCTGTCACCAGGGGCTGTGACCAGGGGCTGTGACCAGGGGGCTGTGACCAGGGGCTGTGACCCAGGGGCTGTCACCAGGGGCTGTGACCAGGGGCTGTGAGCCAGGGGCTGTCACCAGGGGCTGTGACCAGGGGCTGTGAGCCAGGGGCTGTGACCCAGGTGCCTGGTGACACAAGGTGCCTGTGCCCCAGGGGCTGGTGACACAAGGTGCCTGTGCCCCAGGGGCTGTGACCCAGGTGCCTGGTGACCCAGGTGCCTGTGCCCCAGGTGCCTGTGACCCAGGTGCCTGGTGACCCAGGTGCCTGTGCCCCAGGGGCTGGGAATCCAGGCTGCTGGTGATCCAAAGCTGGGGCCAAACCCCCCCGTGCTGTGGGGCAGCCTCAGCTCTGCCGTGCCAGGCCCAGCTGGAAGGGGAACACGAGGTGGGAGCTCAGCCTCCAGCTCTGCAAAGGGCTCTGGGAGCCCCCCAGGCAGGGACAAGGTGCCACTGAAACCCTGTCAGCCCACTCGGAGCTGTTTGCCCTCGTCTGCCAAGACTGCAGGACCACGGCTTTAAATAAATAAATAAAAATCAAAGAAACACGTTTTCCAGACAACATTCTGACAGTCCAGGGGATTTTATATCACTCCACCAACCTTCCCACACAGATAGCTGAGAACAAGCCAGGTTTGGAAAGGCTGAGTCTGAGTTCCATCAGTCCAGCAGTCACAGAGATAATTTTTCCCCCTTTCTCTGCTGGCAAAGTAGAAAAACCCACTTTCTGCACAGTGTCAAAATAGGAATGGAAAAATCTGGAGCTTGAAAGAATTTTCCTACTACAAGAGGCTTCCTGCAGGGTCTGGGTCTCCAGAGGGAAGGCTGAAAGGAGCAGCTGGCTGCTGTGTACCTGTGATCCTGCTCCAGAGCCCAGTGCAAAGCCAGGGAGTCAAACCCAGCCCTCCCTCCTGCCACTGCCCAAATGCTTTATAAAAACAACCAGCACCACGCTGGAGAGCTGCTGGGGCTGTGGG
The DNA here is from genome assembly GCF_027477595.1 of Haemorhous mexicanus. Lineage (NCBI taxonomy): Eukaryota > Metazoa > Chordata > Aves > Passeriformes > Fringillidae > Haemorhous > Haemorhous mexicanus. The sequence goes on from NC_082369.1 coordinate 879,399, forward strand.
ACAGAGAGGGATCCCTCTTCCCTGTGGAAGCCCACACAGAGCTGCAGCTCCTCCCTGGCCGGTGAGCAACCCTCATCATCCCACTGGGGATGGAGCAGGCTCTCCCTGGCCCCCAGAGCACCCCAGAGCCCCAGATGCAGCAGGGGCACAGCTGGAAGGGCACTCCCTGCTGCCTGAGGAGCTGCCCTGCTCTCCCTGGCCCCCAGAGCACCCCAGATGCAGCAGGGGCACAGCTGGAAGGGCATTCCCTGCTGCCTGAGGAGCTGCCCTGCTCTCCAGCACAGCCCTCCTGGTGCTCCTGGTGCCCACTCCACCTCCAGCACGGTGCCCCCCGTTCCCCATGGAGAACCCACTGGGGAGCCTGTCCACGCTGCAGGAGAGGCACAGACAGCTCCCACCCGGGCCCAGGAGCACTGGGCAGGAGGAAATGCAGCACTTTGTGCACACAGCCCCGGGACAGGCACAGCTCCACCCTGAGAACAAGGCAGAAGGTGAGAGCACGAAGGGGCCCGTGCCTGAGGTTGCTTTGCCTTCAGCTGCACAGCCCAGAGAGCTGCTCTGGGCTCCAGGCCGTGCCCACAATTGGGATTCTGGCTCTGCTGCAAAGCCAGCTGACCTTGGGCTCGCCCTTGCTGCACCCCCAGCTGCCACACGTGGCAGGGAGGTGACAGCCCTCGTCCCTCACACCTGTCTGTCTGTCCTGCTCCAGACACCTCGGAGCAGGGCACGCTCTGGGAACAGACCTGCCCCACACTCAGCACCCCAGGTGGCACCGAGCACAGCTGCAGCCTTGGGAGACACAGAGGAAAACAAAACAACCACCAAAGCCTCACCAGAGAGAGCTCAGAGACCTTCCCCAAGAGGTGCTTCTTGGGACAGGAAGATAAAAATTGAAATTCTTCTGGAATTTCCCAATAACCAAGCCATGTCAGCTGGAATGAGACAGCTCTCCCTGTTCTCACCTCCTGCTAATTTCCAGAGCAACCTGGAGCAAATTTGATGGCCTTCCCACTGCCATGCACAGGATTAAACCCCCCCCTTCTCCTCCTCCTCCTCCCTCTTCTCTTTGGTTTCTGGGCTGGAGCTTTCTGCTGTTCCAGTGGAACTCCATCTCCCTTTTCCACCACTGGTGGGCTCCCAGCTGGAGAAGGAGCCCAAGGTGCTGCACAGCCCCAGCCCTGGGCAGGTGTGCTGTGAACTCCTGTCCAGGAAGGTGGGGCTGGGGTCCAGCCACGCTCCCAGGGTCTGGGTGCTGGTCTGGGTGCTGCTCCCAGGGTCTGGGTACTGCTCCCAGGGTCTGGGTGCTGCTCCCAGGGTCTGGGTGCTGGTCTGGGTGCTGGTCTGGGTGCTGCTCTCCCAGGGTCTGGGTGCTGCTCCAGGGTCTGGGTGCTGCTCCAGGGTCTGGGTGCTGCTCCCAGGGTCTGGGTGCTGCTCCCAGGGTGTGTGTGCTGCTCCCAGGGTCTGGGTGCTGCTCCCAGGGTCTGGGTGCTGGTCTGGGTGCTGCTCCCAGGGTCTGGGTGCTGCTCCAGGGTTTGGATGCTGCTCCAGGGTCTGGGTGCTGCTCCAGGGAGCAGCTTTACACAGAGCTGCTGCTGTCCATGGAGATCCCTGCCCTGAACTGGAGCAGCTCTGTCAGCCCAGGGGACAGGGAGGGAGACTGGGGAGCAGAAGGCAGGAAGGGTGAGAGAACCAGAGGGAATGAGAAGACATCAGCAGGGAAAATGGCACAGAGTGGGATCCTGGGGGCTGACGTGTGCTGGGCCAGGAGCTGGACTCTGATGGTCCTCGTGGGCCCTTCCAAGTCAGGAGAACTGGAGCAGGCTGGAGAGGAGCAGGGGCTCAGAGCCAGAGCAAGGAAGTGAAGATTAGATGGAGGAGACAAACCAGAGAGCAGATGAAAACAGGAGAGAGCAGCCAAATTTGAGACAGATGGAGAGTGGGGAGCAAGGATGCTCTGCTGGGAATGGGTCTGTGCTCCTCAGCAGCAGCACTGGGGAGCTGCACACAGGGCTGCAGGAACACAGCTCCAGAATCCACATTTCCTCCAGGACAAGGGAGAAAGCTCCAGAATCCACATTTCCTTCGGGACAAGGGAGAAAGCTCCAGAATCCACATTTCCTTCAGGACAAGGGAGAAAGCTCCAGAATCCACATTTCCTTCAGGACAAGGGAGAAAGCTCCAGAATCCACACTTCCTTCGGGACAAGGGAGGGAGAAGGACTGGGGAGGAGTGTCTATGGAGACACTCCACAGGACTGGGGACACCCCTTGGAGAGATCCTGCAGACACTCTGGACCTCATGAAATTCGGGCTTTTTCTGACAGATTTTGCACTTTTTCTTTCTGAGGGCTGTTTCTCGGTGCCTGACAAATAAAATTAAAATGAGGGTTTTCTGACAGAACAAAGAAAGAGGGAGTGAATTATATTCCATTTCCCCGTCAATAACTTCTCCCCAGCCCAGTTGTCTGATCATCATAAAAAGTCCATTAGGCAGTAATTGGGGAGGCAGGGGAGGCAGGGCTGGCCCAGGGAGCAGGAGCACGCTCACTCCCCAACTGGCCTTTTCTGGGAAGGCAGACAGGATAATTATAGGCTTCAGATGGAGACTTCCTCTTACTGTCAGCAGCTCTTGGCTCCCCTCAGGGAGATGGGACTGGCAAGGTTGGGCAGAGGAGGGTAAAAAAAGACTGAGGATGTTTTTTTAGAAGTGAAAAGCTTCCACCTGGCTATTCCCCTGCTGCTGAGCCACCACAGCCCTGACCTGCCTCGGAAAAGCTGGGCTACCACAGGATGCAGCCTGTTCCCCTGCGGGCAGGGGGAATGTCCCTGAGGATTGCCCCCTCTCCTGTCCTGCCAGGCCCAGAGGAGGAAGGACAGCAGGGAAAGATGGCACCAGCACGGGGGCTAACACACACAGAACACGGTGAGGAAGATGAAGGACCCAATCAGTACACCTTCACTACACAAGTCCAACAGCCCCAGCCCTGTGCCAGCTCCCTTCTCCCCTTGGCTGGCCTGAGGCAGCACATGCCCAGCTGTTCTCTCGTGGGGATGGCAATCTGGGGACCTGGCACACCCTCCAAGCTCCTGCCTGCAGTGCACTGGGGTCCAGGCCCTTTGGGAGGGAGGGACGAGCCTGGGGCAGGAGGAGACTGAGGTTACCAAAAATCTGCTCCTAGCTCTGACACCCAAGGTGAGAGAAACCACGTTATCCTGCCTGCTGCAGGGGAAGCACAATCCTTGAACTGCTGGTTTCCAGGGATGGGGCTGTTCCTTATCCCCAGGAGCAGCAGCTGGGATGGAGTCATCCCACCGTGCAGGACTCCTCCAGGCTACCACTGCACAGCCCTGTGCATGGACAGGATCCACCTCTCTCCGTGCAAACAGGATGAGCCCCAGCTCCAGTGGCTGGCACCTTGGCACAGCCCAGGAGAACACTCCTCCAGCTGGGATTTATGCAAAGGCCCAGGGCACGGGGAGTGATGCACAGGGGATGCAGACCGTGGATGGGGCAGGACAGGGAGCTGTGTGGCCACTGCACAAAGATCCTCCTCCCCCACCTCAGCTTCCCCACCTCCCCATCCCACGGGGAGCACAGCAGGTGCCCCAGCTGCTGATCTCTGCTTCCACCCTCTCCTGGCACCCACCAACCTGAGGGCCAAGGAGTAACCAGGTGGGAAGGCAGGTGGAGCTCTGGCCAGGATCCTCCTGCTGCTGCTGGTGAGCAGCAGGGGCTGAAGGAGATGAGCACTCCTGTCATGGAGGATGGCAGCCTGGGATTCACAGAATTCCCAGAATCACTGGGTTGGAAAAGACCTTCAAGGCCATCGAGTCCATCCCAGCCCCAGCACCTCAACTGAGCCCTGGCACCCAGTGCCACACCCAGGCTTTGTTGAACACACCAGGGATGGGGACTGCACCACCTCCCTGGGCAGAACATTCCAGAACTTTATCACTCTTTGTGTAAAGTCTTTTTCCTAATATCCAGCCTGTGTTTCCCCTGATGAGGAGCTCCAGCAAGCAGAGGAGCGTGGCCAGCCAGGACCCCGGGGGTACCCGGGTGCTCTCCATCAGCTGGAGCAGCATCTCATCCCAGATCTGTCCACACACCCCATAACGAGGCATAACAACCCAGAGCAGGGCCAGAGACCCCAGGAGCTGTCCTGGCCACTTAATGAGGGCCCCTGTCCATCACTGACAGCAATCCCAGGTTGTCAGCAAGCACAGCTTGAGGCAGGGAGCTCTGCCTGCCCTTGCCATATCGCTCAGACAGCTTCTCCTCCAGCCACGTCATTGATCCTGGCATCCTGCAGCAGCCTGGCTCACCCACCTAGAAAAGACCCAGCTGAAGAGGGTTTGGCTCTTTGCTCAACCTCCACGGCTCTGTTTGAGTCACTCAAGAACCAGAGGCCACAGGGGACACCGGAACGTGAAAAAACATTTCCTACGGGACAAGCCTGCAAGGAGCAAGAGCTTAACGAGCCCAGACCCAGCTCCCAGGGGGCAATGCCACCTCAATCCAGCCCAGCTGTGGTTCTGGGCCACTGCAAAGTGACAGCAGCGTCAGCAGCGGGGCAAAACAAACCGCTACAAGCTCCTGCAGCTCGTGGTCCTGCCGAGGGAGCCAGAGCCAAGGATGAGGTCTGGGAGATCAGCCCTGGCCAGTGAGAGCACACAGAGCTCTGCAAACACCAGGGAAATGCTGGGTTTGGAAATGCTGCCCTACACTGCAAACACCAGGGAAATGCTGGGTTTGGAAATGCTGCCCTGCACCTGCAGCTCTGCAGGGCTGCATGCACGAGAGGGTGACCCCAGCCAAGGTGGGGCAGCTCCCACGGGCACATGGGGATCTTCTGGGCATGAAAGGCACACCAGGCAAACAAAAGATGTCTGATGAAGCTCTGCTCTCTCACTCTGTAAATAAAAGCTGTATTACCTCCACTTGCTGCTTCTTTCCTTCAGGCAAGAGGAGGAGTCTGCAGGAACTGGGTAAGGTGCAGTTCCTAGAGCCCAGAGCTTGGAGTGTTGGCAAAGTTCATTACACCACTCCTATCTGACCTCTGGTGAGAGACTTCAGCCCTTATCTTCCATGGAACAAAAGGAGGTTCTGGATATGCAAGCTTGAACTGCCTGGGTCCAAAGAGTGTATTGTGAGCCTGCACTGCTTATTGAAACTGGGATGTCGAGGAGCTTGGGGCAGGAGATCTCAAAATGAGAAACCCAGACCTGATGGAGCCATGACTGGTGGATGAGCACAACCTCTAACAGGGGTGAACCTGGACTCTCACCACACGAGTCATTTCAGTTCTGCCTCTGAACCACACTGCTCATCATTCAGATCTGTAGTGGGAACATCAACACAAAAGAATCCAAACAAAGGAGACTCCAACAACAGTGCTGAGAACTGACAGCAGTGGGAATTCAGCCTTGGGACACTGGGGACCCAGTGAGCCAGAAAACAGTGCAAGATGTGAATGAGAGAGAAATGTAAACATGGAAAAGCAGCAGTGGTGCCTTAAGTTCTTCTAGCAAAGACAGCAGCTGAGGAGGGTGAGCTTTTCTGGAGCAGGACAGCTCCTGTTTGACACCTGTCAAGGGATGGCTTCTCCCCAGGAGGCTGTCCTGCAGCCCTTCCAGGCACCAGGAAGAAAATCCCTCTCCCTTTCATGGCCTCAAGTGGCAGCTACTGGGATTGATCACAATTAGCAGGTGCTAGAAGAAAAGGGGTGTATCACAGTACTCACACAGAAAAAACCCACAAACGCCCTCAAAAGCAAGCAGATCCTCCCCAAACAGACAGATAAAGGGAAATGAGAGCTGGAGGATCTTCCTGGCTCCCTGGGAGATCACTGGAGCCAGTCTCAAGGTGATCTTTAAGAGCTGAACTGAAAAAACCTTACACCATCTTTTCAGAAATTCATCCAAACAAATCAAAGTCCAGGCTAAAGATTTGTAAGATCTGTCAGCACTGCTGGCAGCATGCTCAGACTAATTTATAAATAAATCCATAGATTCCAACAGAGGTGAGGGAGGATGAGGACACAGTCAAATTAATTTGACTTTATTAATTAAAAAAAACCACCAAGTTTCATCACCCCACCACTCTTTAGAGGTTGTGTGAGAGTGGGGGGAGCTATGCTCATTAATTATGCAGAAAATGCAAAACTATCATCCTCTGAATGAGTTTAAAATAAGGAGAAACCCTTTCAGAATGGGGAGAAATTACTCCCCAAGGCAGCTGAAATTTCTCTTGCAACTTCAAAGGACAATAAATTATTCAAATCACTCGCGCCACTCGCACGCTCTCTCACTCTCTCCCCTTCTCAATTTTATGCTCCTGAGTCAATTAAAGATTTGGAGGACTCAGAGAAACTTTGTAAAATGCTAAACCAGTTGCGGCTCCTTCTATTTATTTTTTTTTTCCTTCTTTAAAGCTTTGCTTTTCCTCCCGGCCTCAGAAGGAAACAGAAATGACTCCGTGCACTGCAGATGAAACGAGCAGCGCTGGCTCCACCACGCTCACAGAATGTTTCATGTCTGCACCCACCAGGGTGGGACACTCAGGGCTCTGTGTGCACCCACCAGGGTGGGACACTCAGGGCTGTGTGCACCCACCAGGGTGGGACACTCAGGGCTGTGTGCACCCACCAGGGTGGGACACTCAGGGCTGTGTCTGCACCCACCAGGGTGGGACACTCAGGGCTCTGTGGGCACCCACCAGGGTGGGACACTCAGGGCTGTGTGTGCACCCACCAGGGTGGGACACTCAGGGCTCTGTCTGCACCCACCAGGGTGGGACACTCAGGGCTCTGTGTGCACCCACCAGGGTGGGACACTCAGGGCTGTGTCTGCACCCACCAGGGTGGGACACTCAGGGCTCTGTGTGCACCCACCAGGGTGGGACACTCAGGGCTGTGTGCACCCACCAGGGTGGGACACTCAGGGCTGTGTCTGCACCCACCAGGGTGGGACACTCAGGGCTGTGTGCACCCACCAGGGTGGGACACTCAGGGCTCTGTGGGCACCCACCAGGGTGGGACACTCAGGGCTGTGTGCACCCACCAGGGTGGGACACTCAGGGCTGTGTCTGCACCCACCAGGGTGGGACACTCAGGGCTGTGTCTGCACCCACCAGGGTGGGACACTCAGGGCTCTGTGGGCACCCACCAGGGTGGGACACTCAGGGCTGTGTCTGCACCCACCAGGGTGGGACACTCAGGGCTCTGTGGGCACCCACCAGGGTGGGACACTCAGGGCTCTGTGTGCACCCACCAGGGTGGGACACTCAGGGCTGTGTGTGCACCCACCAGGGTGGGACACTCAGGGCTCTGTGGGCACCATTCTGGGAGAACAGGTCAGCCCAGAGTCCCTCCTGGCAGCGCCTTCAGTCATCCATCCCAACATCACAGTCAAAGCAGCAGGCACCCAAAATGCACCTATGCTCTCTCCTCAGGTCCCTGTCACTGCCACATCCCACAGCTCTCCCTGTCCCTGGGCTCTGCCCAACCTCACGGGGCTGCTCAGGGCTGCAGGAGGAGAGCCTGGGCTGCTGGACCCAAACCTGGGCTCATCAGAACCTCACAGGGCTGCAGGAGGAGAGCCCGGGCTGCTGGACCCAAACCTGGGCTCATCAGAGCCCCACAGGGCTGCAGGAGGAGAGCCTGGGCTGCTGGAACCAAACCTGGGCTCATCAGAGCCCCACAGGGCTGCAGGAGGAGAGCCTGGGCTGCTGGAACCAAACCTGGGCTCATCAGAACCTCACAGGACTGCAGGAGGAGAGCCTGGGCTGCTGGAACCAAACCTGGGCTCATCAGAGCCCCACAGGGCTGCAGGAGGAGAGCCCAGGCTGCTGGACCCAAACCTGGGCTCATCAGAGCCCCACAGGGCTGCAGGAGGAGAGCCCGGGCTGCTGGAACCAAACCTGGGCTCATCAGAGCCCCACAGGGCTGCAGGAGGAGAGCCTGGGCTGCTGGAACCAAACCTGGGCTCATCAGAACCTCACAGGACTGCAGGAGGAGAGCCTGGGCTGCTGGAACCAAACCTGGGCTCATCAGAGCCCCACAGGGCTGCAGGAGGAGAGCCCAGGCTGCTGGACCCAAACCTGGGCTCATCAGAGCTCCACGGGGCTGCATGAGGAGAGCCCAGGCTGCTGGACCCAAACCTGGGCTCATCAGAACCTCACAGGGCTGCAGGAGGAGAGCCCAGGCTGCTGGAACCAAACCTGGGCTCATCAGAGCTCCACGGGGCTGCAGGAGGAGAGCCCAGGCTGCTGGAACCAAACCTGGGCTGATCAGAGCCCCACGGGGCTGCAGGAGGAGAGCCCAGGCTGCTGGAACCAAACCTGGGCTGATCAGAGCCCCACGGGGCTGCAGGAGGAGAGCCTGGGCTGCTGGACCCAAACCTGGGCTCATCAGAACCTCACAGGACTGCAGGAGGAAAGCCTGGGCTGCTGGAACCAAACCTGGGGCTGACCAGAGCCCCACAGGGCTGCAGGAGGAGAGCCTGGGCTGCTGGACCCAAACCTGGGGCTGATCAGACTGAACAAGACAGCAAGAGAAGCCCTTGCTCAAAGAAGGCAATGGAGGCAAGGAAAAGGAGCATTGGGAAGGTGCAGTCACAGAGAGGGGATGCTCCCCAGCCCCTGGCCTGCAGCCTGGTTACCTCCCTGCACACAGCAGATGGTGTAAAACGTGACTGTTTTCATGAACTTTAACAATCCCCCAAAATTAAAGGCAGCTGCAGCTCACAGAACATCACACTTCTAAGGTGGGGACTGGGACCAATTATGTTGCAAGAGAACATCCTTGGCTGGAGGGGAAGAGTGGCAGAGAGTAAATAAAACTGTTCTGGGGAGATTGTGTCTCCCAGGCCAGCTCGAGCCCAGCTCCATCCCACGCATGGAGCAATGACATTCCTCTGGTCGGGCGTCCTTGAAAACCACTCTGCCTGCCTTCTAAGAATAACCCTGGGCTTGCCAGGCCACAAAAGGGAGGAATCCCTCACAGATCCCCTTCAGTGACCCAGGAGGTTTGTACTGAGTTGGTTTTGAAACGACACAAGCACAAAGACCCTGCCAGACAGAGGAGAAGCCAACGTGAGCAGGGCCTGGGAGGGGCTCAGGGAAGGTCCCGTCCCTCCTGGCAGCAGGGGCAAGAACTGCTGCTGTGAGAAGGACAGCCAAGGGGAAGAGGCATGAAGAAAGAAGTCTTGGCTTCTTGGCAAAGCCTGACACAGAGGAACAGCCCCAGTTTTGGCAACCAGGTAGGAAGACAGACATTTCCTCCATCCCGATCCTCTGCAGGTGACATTTTCACACAAGCCACTTGTTTACACAACAAGCAGATGCTCTTTTCCCCTAACTTAACCATCTAATGAAGCTGAGCAGAAAGAGCCCGTGGCTGGGAAAAGATCCTTCAGCAGGAGACACCCATGGCTGGGTCCCAAACACCGTGGCTGCTGCTGTCCCCAGGTGCTCCTCAGCAGAGATTAATCTAATGAGCATTCCCAGCGTGGGGCACAGCTGAGACCTGGAAGTGACAGCTCCCCCTGCCCCCGAGGAAGCTCTCTCAACACATGATTTATTTCCTCTTTGGATCCTACAGAAGACACAAACTTTCCAATTTCAGTTATCTTAAAAAAAAAAAAAAAAAAAAAGAAAATAAAAGAGATACATCACTTGCTCCAGTCAGGCAAGGCTTAATTTGATCAGGCACTTAAACAAGGTGACAGAGAAGCTTAACTCAGTGTCCTTGAGTGAGACAAGAACCAGTCCAGAACCCTCAGCAAGATCACAGCTGGCACACGGAGCAGGCAGCAGTGGGGATGACAGGGCACGACGAGGACAGGGAGATGTTCCCTGCCTGCAAAGGCCTCTGGTGAGGAGCAGGAGCAGCAGGTGGGTCTGGGCAGGGCAGCAGGGAGCTCTGCCTTTCCAGGACTCAGCTGCTGTCTCCTCTCTCAGACTCCACTCACTGCAGGGGCAACGTGCAGCTCCAAGGGGAAACTCCACCACAGAGACTCCAATCGACCACAGAACCTCCTCTGTGCTCCCACCTTAAATTCATAAACTCTGCTCCCCCTCCAGCCCCCCACCAAGGGGGAAAAACCTTTCTGCAGCATCTCCCTGGCTCCTCAGCCCCCGCAGGCTCCCTGTCCCCTGTCCTTCTGGGGGTGCACAAACGATCAGAGTCTGTGCCCCAGGCTGTGGGACAGCCCAGCCCCAGCCCTTGGGGCAGCACTGCTGGGCTGTCCTGGATCCATCCCCACCCCTTCCAACTGGAGCAGCTTCCCCACCACGCAGAGGTTTCCTTCCCACTGATGTCAGCTTACTGTGCCTCCCAAGGGCTGAGATGGAGCCTCCTGGATTTCTGCTCCCAGCTTGCCTGGAGCAGAAACCTTGGATCTGCTGTCTTGGCCAGCAGCAGATCCAAGCCTGGGCCCAGAGCTGGAAGCTGTGAGCTGTGCCCCAGGGGCCAATCCTGTTGGCAGGGGCTGCTCAGGACAGGAGGCAGATACACCTGAAGGGGTGGGATCTGCACCTCAGCGAGCCAAGCTGTGCTGCCAACCACCAGCTCCTGCCCCTGCTGGCCCAGAGCACAGCCCCTCGTGCCACACACCTTCAACAAGGCACCAGCTCCCAAAACACAGCCTCAACGTGGACCTGGAGGGGCCCCACTGCCATCCCCTCTCAGCTTTTCCATCACCTCCGTGAGCCCCGCCCGGTGCACACCTGGCTGCTGCCTCTGCTGGCCCCAGGGATGCTCACAGAGCCCCCTCACAGGCACCTCCCATGAATCACTGGGTTCTGCAAATTAATGATGGAGCAAGGGCAATTAAAAGGGAAGAAAGCCAGGGTAATGCATCATAAAAGGGGCTTTATTCTTTTATTTTGTCAATTGCAATTTAGATTTAATTATTTATGGTAATACTTCAGAGTGTGCTAGTAAGGCTTCTATACGGTGATTTATAAAAGGAAGGAAATGTAAGTAATAAGTAATGTTCCCTGCCCTTAAATCTCTGCTGGGGTGGAGAGAGCCATGCACCAGCCCTCTGTGTATGCAAAGTGCCAATTAGCAAAGTGCTACTGTAAAACACAAAGGTTTAATCAATGAGGAAAATCCACTTGAAAACAGCGAGCGTGCTGATTCCAGTCAGAAAAAATGGCCCCATTTCCACGCAGAAAATGGCTTTTAATGTGCAACTGAGGAGCACTTGGAGGGGGCACGAGGTTCCTGGGGGGGCAGAGGGAGCTGACCACTGCCCTTGGCCAAGAGCAGCTGTGCCCTGCACACCTGGGCAGGAGCAGCTCCTGCCCAGCCACAGGAGGGACACACAGAGTGGGAGGTTTTAGGGTTCTCACTCATTTGCACACACAGAGTGAGAGGTTTTAGGGTTCTCACTCATCCTGCACTCACAGAATGGGAGGTTTTAGGGTGCTCATTCATCCTGCACTCACAGAGTGAGAGGTTTTAGGGTAATCCCTCATTTGCACACACAGAGTGAGAGGTTTTAGGGTTCTCACTCATCCTGCACTCACAGAATGGGAGGTTTTAGGGTGCTCATTCATCCTGCACTCACAGAGTGAGAGGTTTTAGGGTAATCCCTCATTTGCACACACAGAGTGAGAGGTTTTAGGGTTCTCCCTCATTTGCACACACAGAATGAGAAGGAGGTTTTAGGGTAATCCCTCATTTGCACACACAGAGTGAGAGGTTTTAGGGTTCTCACTCATCCTGCACACACACAATGAGAGGTTTTAGGGTTCTCCCTCATTTGCACACACAGATTGAGAGGTTTTAGGGTTCTCCCTCATTTGCACACACAGAGTGAGAGGTTTTAGGGTGCTCCCTCATTTGCACACACACAGTGAGAGGTTTTAGGGTGCTCCCTCATCCTGCACACACACAGTGAGAGGTTTTAGGGTGCTCCCTCATTTGCACACACAGAATGAGAAGGAGGTTTTAGGGTTCTCACTCATCCTGCACACACAGAGTGGGAGGTTTTAGGGTTCTCACTCATCCTGCACTCACAGAATGGGAGGTTTTAGGGTGCTCACTCATCCTGCACACACAGAGTGAGAGGTTTTAGGGTTCTCACTCATCCTGCACACACAGAGTGAGAGGTTTTAGGGTTCTCCCTCATCCTGCACACACAGAGTGAGAGGTTTTAGGGTTCTCATTCATCCTGCACACACAGAGTGAGAGGTTTTAGGGTTCTCACTCATCCTGCACACACACAGAGTGAGAGGTTTTAGGGTTCTCACTCATTTGCACACACAGAGTGAGAGGTTTTAGGGTGCTCCCTCATCCTGCACACACAGAATGGGAGGTTTTAGGGTTCTCCCTCATTTGCACACACAGAGTGAGAGGTTTTAGGGTGCTCATTCATCCTGCACACACACAATGAGAGGTTTTAGGGTTCTCACTCATCCTGCACACACAGAATGGGAGGTTTTAGGGTGCTCATTCATCCTGCTCACACACAATGAGAGGTTTTAGGGTTCTCCCTCATCCTGCACACACAGAGTGAGAGGTTTTAGGGTGCTCCCTCATCCTGCACACACACAATGAGAGGTTTTAGGGTGCTCCCTCATCCTGCACACACACAATGAGAGGTTTTAGGGTGCTCCCTCATTTGCACACACAGAGTGAGAGGTTTTAGGGTTCTCCCTCATCCTGCACACACAGAGTGAGAGGTTTTAGGGTTCTCCCTCATCCTGCACTCACAGAGTGAGAGGTTTTAGGGTAATCCCTCATTTGCACACACAGAGTGAGAGGTTTTAGGGTGCTCCCTCATCCTGCACACACAGTGAGAGGTTTTAGGGTGCTCCCTCATCCTGCACACACAGTGAGAGGTTTTAGGGTTCTCACTCATCCTGCACACACACAATGGGAGGTTTTAGGGTGCTCATTCATCCTGCACACACAGAGTGAGAGGTTTTAGGGTGCTCCCTCATTTGCACACACAGAGTGAGAGGTTTTAGGGTGCTCATTCATCCTGCTCACACACAATGAGAGGTTTTAGGGTTCTCACTCATCCTGCACACACAGAGTGAGAGGTTTTAGGGTGCTCCCTCATCCTGCACACACACAATGGGAGGTTTCAGGGTGCTCATTCATCCTGCACACACAGAGTGAGAGGTTTTAGGGTGCTCCCTCATTTGCACACACACAATGAGAGGTTTTAGGGTGCTCCCTCATTTGCACACACAGAATGGGAGGTTTTAGGGTGCTCACCACGAAGGCTTTATGGCTCTGGGTGTGTGAAGAGGAAGCAGCAAGGCTTGGTGCTGTGCCCAGCTCCATCAGCAATTTGGGAGCTCTTCCTCCCCCCAGACTCATCTCCAGGCCTCATCTGTCCCTGCTGATGGCTCCTCTCAGCTCCAAGGGGCACATTTGGCTGTGCAGCTCCTGGGGAGGCCTCCCCTAACCTCCTGCAGCCGTGCCAATTCATGGTACTCACACAAACAGCACAACTCTCAAGAAAAGGATCATACTTTCCATTTCATGACGCCACTGGAAATAATCATGGAATCAGTAATTTCCAGCTCCATGGCTGCCTTTGACCATAAGGAGGAAACAAAGAAAATGTCCATATTCAACCAAAGAGAAAAGAGAAAGAGCATGCCTGTGTCACACCTTTCAATTATTGTTCTCTCAGCTTCCCAAGGAGGAACAGCGGGCAGAAAGCAGTGTGGTGCTTTGGATTTTTAATTTAAATGGCAGCTTCCTTTAAATAGAATGCTCCTGCCACAGAAAGATTTAAATCACTGCCTGAGATCAATTAGCCTGGGAAAGAAGGGAAGTATTTTAATGGTCCTTTGATTGCAGAGGCCACAGCTCCCCCAGAGCTGCACTGGGAGAGGAGGCCAGTCCCAGCCCAGGCTCTGCTCTGGGGTCTGCTCCCTGCCACGCTGGGAGGTGATGACTCCCAAGCCACTGTCCCAGGGGTTTCCCATCTCTCTTCCCAGCACGGGAGGGGCACCAGCACCGTGTGCCCGGGGGGCTGCAGGCCTGGGGTGAATCAGGGCAGAAACGGGGTCGGCGCCGTGGCCAAATGGAAGCTGGCCAAGGGATTACAGGAATGTGACAGAGCCCGGGGCCATCTGATGGGAGGGGACACTGTCAGAGCAGGGACAGCTCCTCTGACAGGCTCTGCAGCTGTGGCAGACAAAGCTGTTTGCTGTTTGCTCGGTGGGGAGCAGCTCGGGTGCTGCTGGCTGAGCTGGGGCGGCCCAGGAGCCCCTCCAAAGGAGGAACCATCACTCACTGCCCACTCATCCTCATCCTCAGCAGGCTGGCAGCACCAGCTCCAGAGCGACTCAGACAGCTGGTACCAGGCAGCCCCCCCACGGGCACAGGGCACGGCGGTGCTGGCATGCTGCAGGTCAAGAGCAGACACAACATCTGGCCCAACATCTGCACAGCAAGCAGGTAAGAGCAGCCCCGGCCCGGCAACCTGCAAAGCTCCTGCACGGACATCTGTGAGCAGCCAGAGGGAAAACAGCACAAACCCTCCCAGCTGAGGATCCAAGGACACTGCAGAACTACAGGAGAGAGAAACTTGGCTGCAAGCAGCAAGGTGTGTGCAGAGCAGTGACAGATTTCAGCAGGCTCAGGCCACACCGCTGGTGCCTTCTGTGGCTGAGCAGCAGCAGCCCTTCCTGAGGGCACACTTGCCCCACAAGGCTCTGCAGCAGCCAGGCAGCACGTGCTGGCATCTCCCAGCTCTGCTGGAACCTCTGAGCACACCTCACCCCAAAGAGGAGGGACAGACACGAAGTTTGCTCCTTCCCAGGCAAATGAGAACCACAAGAGAACGGAGGTCCCTCAGCCGTGGTCTGGAGAAGCCTTGATGCTGCCGTGTCCCTCTCAGCACTGAGCACACAGGCCTCCTGTGCACTCAAAATTCAAATGCACCCCAATTTTCACAGGCACCCATCGGGGCTCTCCTTGTACAGAGAGGCTGCAGCACACCTGAGCTCTCCATCCACGCCTGCAGAGCTGCAGTTTGCTTTGCAAACTGATTTTGCCAGGTGTTGTTACAGGAAACCAGTGGCAAGAACAAGACCCTGGAGCCCTGACTCCAGATTTCCAGTGATTCCCCACTCCTGACTCCACTGCACCAAGAGCCAGGGATGGAGATTCCCAGAGCCCACCTTCCCACAGCCACCCTGAGCCCCCAGAGCAGCACCCACTGACTCTGGGTGCCCATGAAGACCCTGCATTGGCTCCAACACTAACCTAGGATAAATCCCTGGATAAATCCCAGGGCAGTTCCCTGCCACACTCTGCACTGCTGCTGCCACTCCAGACAGCTCGGGCTGAAGCTGTGGGTCTCCTTCTGGACACAGTGGAACCATCTGAGGTGCAGACTGACCCCAGCCAACACTTCAGCCCATCATGAACCTCCCGGAGCCCAGCTCACTCGCCAGGCTTATGAAACCAAAAAAGAATAAAATACAACATTATCTTTCTGCACGTGAGTGTTTCTGTCTGCAAAGAGGGATTAAGCATGGACCCAGCAAAACTCAGAGAGAGGCAAGGGCAGGCACATCCCCCTCGCCTGCTGCAGAGAGGACAGAAAGCCCCGTTCCAAAAACATCTCCCAGCAACAAAAGGTCGCGGATCCATTCAATCCCCGTCATCCTAATAAACCCTGATAACCAAGTGATTACGTGAAAAGCTGTCAGGGGCTCTGCTGACCAGAGCAGCCCTCGCACCAGCTTCAAGCAGCTTTGCTGGGGAGGAGAAAAACCTCATAATTCAATCAGCTTGGAAAAGTCTATTCCCCACTGATCCCAAGCGATCAGCCTTCATGTCGAAGGAACATTACACTCAAGTCGCTGAAGATTTTCACTTCTTTTTTTTTTCCTTCCCCTTTTCATTTTTTAAAGCAGGAATTGAAAGGCAGCAAAGATAAAAACTGTGTTGGACTGGAACTGGTTCACTCAGGGGAAGGAGAAACATAATACTCTTTCTTGAAATGCTGTTTGGAATCCAACCCCAGAAAGTAACCTGCCAACATCACCAGTGCCTGACAGACCCCGAAAGGCAGGAGCAGGAGGGGACAGTCTGGGTGAGCTGGGGCTGGGAGAAGGTGGGGAAGGCTCTGGCAAGAGCTGTCAGGCAGCTTCCCCCCTTCTCTCCAGCTCTTTGGCAGCCTTGGGGGCAGCCTGAAACTCAGAGCAGGCTGTGAGGAGCCAGCAGCCCTGAGTCCCTCCGAGGCAGGGCTGGGAACAGTGGGAAGGCACCGGTGGAGAGTCAGGGGTGTTGGGAAATGAAATCCATCAGCTCCTGGGCTCCACTGCTGCAACAATGAACAGCAGGGAGAGGAGAGGGGCACAGCAGAGTCACTCACTTTCAGCGAGGCAGTCCATCAGCAGCACGGAGAGGACATTCACGAGGGAGAGCAGCGAAGGCATTCCAGGGCTGGGAAGGATCCTCATCCTCTGCAAAGGCCTCGGGCCCCAGCCGGGAAGGCTCCGGCTCAGCGGGAACTGCGGCGTCTCCCCAGCCTTGTCAGCACCTGTGGGGCACAAAGGGACAGCTCTGAGGGGCAGGGGCTGGGCAGGGGCTGGGCAGGGGCTGGGCAGGGGCTGGGCAGGGGCTGGGCAGGGGCTGGGCAGAGCCCCAGCGGCCACGGCAGCGCATGGTCCCTGCAGGGGCACGGGCACCTTCCCCAGGGTGGCACTGAGGGGTGGCACTGAGCACCTGCCCGGCTCCATGGGCCAGCCCCATGGGGGGAGCCCAGCCCATGTCTGAAGTTTAACCCATCAGGTTCTCTCCCTCCCCAGCACAGGACCCAAGGACCCTCTAAAAAGGAGATTTTTCCAAATCAAAGCAAAGCTGAAACCTCACACGTGGAAAACCCAGCAAGGAAGGCAACACATCCCCCCCAAGGGAGATGCTCCTGCCCAGACAGGCTGTGGTCCCCCACCACAGCAGCCCTGACCCCGAGCCAGGTGTCCCTGGGGGTGTCCCAGAGCCCCTCTTGCACAGGAAACACACACTGGAAGGGCTCCAGCAAGGCTGGGGTTGCAGCAGCCGCTCTGCACGTCTGAGAGCCCCTACCCCATCAGTGCCTCAGTTTCCCCACCTGCAGCACACAGAGGAACTGGTTACTGAGCCACACAGAACTGGAAGAGAGAATACCTGGAGCAGGGGGTGCACAGCTGATCCTGGTGGATCAGGCACACGCAGCCTCCACAGGAGGTCAGAGAGATTTTCTCCTGACCAGTTCTGCCCCGGACGTGGCAGAACGTGGCAGCAGGACAGAAGGAGCAGATCAGCAGGGCTGTGGCAGGGCAGATCCAGCTCAGCAGCAGCCTGCTCCCCTCACCCTGCCAGCACATTTCCATGGAGACAGCTCCTGGCTCCAAAGGGAGCTCCCTGCTCCCAGCTTTACCCTGATCCCTGAGCAAAGCTGGAGTGGCATTAAGGCAGCTGTGCTCTCAGCCACCACCCCAGTGCTGTGTGCCAATGCTGGGAAACGCTTCCCTCAGTCACACAGGGCAGATCTGCCCCAGCAGGGCTGAAAATGGAGTGGAAGCTGCAGCCTCAGCCTCCTCGCAGGGTCGGCAGCTCAGAGTTTCCACCAGGCAGACTCTGAGCACGGGAAAATGGCCAGAGCTGGGCAAGGATCTCTCAGATCTGACAGATTCCTTCCCACTATCGTTACTCCAATTAGAAATCAAACCCAGGGTTTATCACCTTCTGGAGGAAAGCCAGGTAGGAGATATTGTACACTGATCAAAGCTCTGAGAGGACTAAGGGGATGGTGAGGCTGTTTAAGCTCTCTGACACACGTCGGGGTGGGAGACGGTCGGGACAGGCAGCCTGAAGGGGCATTTTCATCTTTTTCTGTCCCATTACCTCTCCAAGGCTGAACTGTGCACAATTAAAAGAAAAGCCAGCATAAACAAGAAGTCCCCATACGTACTCAGCCCTAAAGAACAACTTTTCAGAGAGAAGCTTTGGACTTTGAGGATTACAAAGCCTCTGCTGTGTGCTCTGTGCCAGCCCAGATCCAGCGTGCTTCAGCGCCGGCTCACGACAAACGAGCACAAACACTGGAACAAAAAAGAGAAAAAACCCTGAATCCTATCACTGGGAACCTCTTCAAATGTTTGTTCTAGACACACTTAGAGAAACACAGCGAGGCTCCAGCCAGCCCTAGCTCGGGGTTCACAGGGTTCCAGGGCACGGAACAACACCTTGGGGTTTCTTTTGTGGCTCTCAGGGGCGAGCAGAGAGTGGGAACAGCGTGAATGGCTGTGATGGGAACTGTTAATTAAACTGGGGATGTGGCAGCGATGCCAGCACAGCACAGAGCTGAGCTGCAGCTCCCTGGCTCTCCCCTCTTCCTCCTTCAGTCACGCAGCTCCCGTTCCCACCAGCGAGGCTGGCGTTGGAGAGAGCAAGAATGCTCCCAACTATTTTAGGTGCCTATGTTAAAATAAACCCCAACAAACCACGCTGGCTCAGCCACCATTTCAGAAACTCCTGTTTTCCTTTATCAGAGCAGCAGATCCACCCCCACCAGTGCCAAAAGTGCCACCAAGCACCTCCTTGAGCCTCGCGTGCTCCCCAAGCACGGCACCAGCCATCTCCCACAGCTGAGAGCAGCCAAGAGAAGCAGCACATGCCCAGAGCCCCCCGGGATGGAGCTGAATGTCAGGGAAATGTTCTGCCTCCCCCAGAGAGAGGAGCCTGGCAGGGCCGCCCTCCCACACCCAGCAGGGCTTTTCCTGCCCTGTAATGGGCTCTGAAGGAGAAGGTCTGGAAAAGGGGATCCAGAACAGCTCCAAGACGAGAGGAGGAGATGCCAGAGGGTGACACTTCCACTCCAGTGCTAATGTGCTTCCCCAGCCCCTGACGGAGACAGAAAGTGCTGGCAGAGATATTAGGACATGTCAGCTTCAATCCAGCAGCTCATCCTTCAGAGCAGGTCCACCCCTGCTGTCCCCCTGGATGAGGGATTGTCAGGACAGCAGGATGTGCACCCACCTGGCTCCCCTGAGGACAGGGAGGACAGGCTGGGGCAGAGCTTGCTCTGCTTCCTTGGCAGGGCCCTGGCAACAGGAGCAGACTCATCCCTGCACAATTCCTGCCCCCAGTGCAGAACACCCTGCTGGAGCTGCCACAGCGAGGCTGGAGCCCAGTGGGAATTGTCCTGATGAAAGCCCAAATCCCAGGGGCTCTGCCACCCCTCCTCTCCCCTCCTGGGGGCACAGCTCACCTTGCTCTCTCTGGAGCAGGTTTGCTCACCCCTGCCTGTCTGAGCAGCCAGCCAAGCTCCTGGCACCAGCCAAGCCAACATAATGGCACTTTTCCTGTGCCGCTCCACAGACCTGCAAAATTCACTAAATTCTCTGGCACAGGATCCCCTGCAACACAAGCAAACCACCTAATAGACCTCAATCCTTGCTAAAGAATGCAATTAAGTGAAGCCACGGCCCCCAGTGGGGTCAGATTTGTGCTAGATACGGTCACATTTCAGGAATAAGATTAATTCTTACAGTAAAGGAGCTCCTGTAAGACACTCATTCTTGTGTGCTGCCTAATCTCCAGCTCTGAGCAAGGCCATGTGTGCAGCCTGCAAGCACCGAGCACGGGGCCTGGCAGAGCTTTATTAAAAATAACAAAACTGAGACGTGTTTGCAAGGAGCAGCTTCCCAGGGCAGCTCCTGCAGCTGGGAGCCAGCCAGGACCCAGGGGAGCGAGGCACAGGGGTGAAATGCTCTGAAGCACCCACATTTCTTAAGAGCTTAAGTTCCCCTGGGAGTCAAAGGGACTTAACCTAAGCTGCTAAGATGCTTTTGAAGATTTTCCCCCCAGCAAGTCCCATTTCAGAGGGTGCTGGACACCCAGCTCCCTTAAGCTGCTTTGGGTGTGGAGGGGATGCAGGAGGGGTCTGGTGCCCTGTCCTCACTGCTCAGAGAGGGAAAGGGGGATGCAGGAGGGGTCTGGTGCCCTGTCCTCACTGCTCACAGGGAAAGGGGGATGCAGGAGGGGTCTGGTGCCCTGTCCTCACTGCTCACAGGGAAAGGGGGATGCAGGAGGAGGGGTCTGGTGCCCTGTCCTCACTGCTCAGAGAGGGAAAGGGGGATGCAGGAGGGGTCTGGTGCCCTGTCCTCACTGCTCAGAGAGGGAAAGGGGGATGCAGGAGGGGTCTGGTGCCCTGTCCTCACTGCTCACAGGGAAAGGGGGATGCAGGAGGGGTCTGGTGCCTTGTCCTCACTGCTCACAGGGAAAGGGGGATGCAGGAGGGGTCTGGTGCCTTGTCCTCACTGCTCAGAGGGAAAGGGGGATGCAGGAGGGGTCTGGTGCCCTGTCCTCACTGCTCACAGAGGGAAAGGGGGATGCAGGAGGGGTCTGGTGCCCTGTCCTCACTGCTCACAGGGAAAGGGGGATGCAGGAGGGGTCTGGTGCCCTGTCCTCACTTGTCAGAGAGGGAAATGCTGCTACAAGCACAGGGGCAGACACTGGGACGGGGCAGAACAGTGCAAGGGTTTCCACAGAAACACAGAATGCCTTGGGCTGCAAGGGACATTAAAGATCACGTTGTTCCAACCTGTCAGTGACAGGGACACCTTCCTCTAGAGCAGGCTTCTCAGAGATGGCCTTGAACAGTCCCAGGGACGGGGCATCCACAGCCTCTCTGGGCTACACTTTGCCATATGTTACTTGTTCTTAGCCCCCACGGAGCTGGTAATTGAAACATTTGCTCTGGGTTTGAAAAAAATCCAGGAGGGAGGAACCATGCCTTCATTTCAGACTCATTACAATATGACAACCTGGAAAAATAAACCAGCAAAAGAAAAAAGCACTCGGGCTTCTTTTGCGTTTCACCTGCCTGCGAGAAGGAGAAGGGCAATTTTAAAGAAAGTCTCTGTGAAAAGTTCCACCAGGATCTGGGAGATGATTAAATATCTTCATTTCCAGCAGCTGCTGTGGGAGAATTGCTCCCATCAGACACATCAATGGAAGCAAACACCTTGCAGGCAGAGGGCTGCACTGAGGGCTCTCCCTTGCAGCAGCAGCAGCTTCGTTGGTGCTGCGCATTAACAGAGGTCAGTGGGTCACTCCATTTCCTCCCAGCAACCTCTCTAAAGAGAGAAGGAAAAGCTCTTAGCACAACCACCAGCTCATTTGTCACCTCCCCTGGGGAGGGCAGAGATGAAATCTGAACTCACTGCCCCGCAGCTCCAGCCTGCTCCTCCCCAGCACCCTGGCCTTGGCAAACCCAGCCTGGCAGGGCTGGGACAGGGACCTGCCCAGGAGCCCCCCGGGCTGTGCTGGGGATGGGGAGGTGCCCAGGTGCCCTGGAGCCCTGCACAGCCCAGCCCAGGAGGTGCAGGATGGTTTGGGTGGGCAGGACCCCAGAGACCCCCGGGCTGTGCTGGGGGTGGGGAGGTGCCCAGGTGCCCTGGAGCCCTGCACAGCCCAGCCCAGGAGGTGCAGGATGGTTTGGGTGGGCAGGACCCCAGAGACCCCCGGGCTGTGCTGGGGGTGGGGAGGTGCCCAGGTGCCCTGGAGCCCTGCACAGCCCAGCCCAGGAGGTGCAGGATGGTTTGGGTGGGCAGGACCCCAGAGACCCCCTTGTTCCCCCACAGGCAGGGATGCCACTCAGGGGTCAGGGCACCCAGGGCCCTCCCAGCCTGGCCTGAGCACTGCAGGGATGGGCAGCCACACTCAGGGTGCTTTAGGTGCCAAGCTCCACCAGGTGTGCAGATCTCAGAAGAGGCCTGATCCTGCCCAAAAAAAGGAGGTGATGGAGCATTTCCAGAGCAGTGCCTTGCACCCCAAAGCTGCTGGACACAGTTCCTCCTCTGGGCTTGAATGCAGCTCCCCAGGGCACTCCTGAGGCAGGCCAGGGGTTTGGCAAACACAATTAGAGCCGGCAGCAGGGACCTTCAGAGTGAAGCATGGCTGTTTATCTATCACCGAGTTACTTAGATCTTAAAAAAATATTTACAAGAAAGAGGCAGAGTATTATCTTCCATGGGGAAACAAACACAGATGGAGGAAAAAAAAGAGCTTTGATCAGGACTGTCTCGGTCCTATTCGCTCTTTTCATCCCCAGATCTCCAAGTGCTTTAATATGACAGCATTATCCCTTTTTACAACGTGGGAAACCAGAGGAAACTGCACACCAAGACAGCTTGCTGTGCCTGCACGTACACACACACACACAGAGCCTCTCTCCCCCTCCTTTTTTGCCCTGTGGCATTTCTGGTCCTCCCACGTGTGTGAAGTGCCCAGCTCTGTCCCCGAGGGGCACAAGGGGCATTTTGGGGCACAGCTGTGTGGGTGCTCCAGGAGATGCTGCTCCCTGCCCGGGGTGTGATGGCACAGCAAGGGTTAAGCTGTGGTCACTGCAGGACAAAGCACAGGGAGAGCTCCGGGCTGGGCTGGTCAGGAGGAATTAATTTCCCTGCAGTGACAGCTGTGACAGGCAGGGATGTGTCAGGAGCGTTCAGCAGGTGCAGCCCGGCACGGACAGGGCACAGCCCGGGGAGGAGGAGGAGGAGGAGGAGGAAGCACAGCTCCCCTGGCCTGGCTGCACCCTGCTGAGGGAGCCCACCCACAGCCCAGGGAGGACCCCAAAGCACCCCCTGCTCAAAGTCCAGACAGAGGCACCCCAGAAGCACCAGGAGCCCCAGGAGCATCCTCGTGGAGCGGGGCAGAGCAGGAGACGTGGCTCTCTGCAGGGCTGGGCTCTCCTCCAGGGTGCACAAAGGGAAGGATCTGACCCGGGGCCCCCCTGCCCTCCCCTTCCCCTCTCTCCCACACAAGCTCTCCCCATCCTTCAGCACTTCCCAGCAAACCAGCCCAATCTCTGCGAGCCGTCAGCGAGATTGCCTTGTGGCTCAGGGCAATCCTGCACGTTTCTCCTTCCCTGCCTCTGAGCTTTATTTATTTATTTAGGAAGTCATTCATCATTAGGCCCAGCTCAGCTGCCTGACAGACTGGGAGCTCCTCAGGGCACAGACTGCATCCCTGTGTGTCTGTGCTGGCACCGACCGTGCTGGGAGGGAACCGCCCGCCAGCCCTGTCCTGCAGCCCTCCCAGGGCCACCAACAGCCCTCCCAGGGCCACCAACAGCCCTCCCAGGGCCACCTACACCCCTCCCAGGGCCACCAACACCCCTCCCAGGGCCACCTACACCCCTCCCAGGGCCACCAACAGCCCCTCCCAGGGCCACCAACAGCACCCTCTGACAGGCAGCACTGCTGAACCACCTTCACCCCTCCCAGGGCCACCAACAGCCCTCCCAGGGCCACCAACAGCCCCTCCCAGGGCCACCAACAGCCCTCCCAGGGCCACCAACACCCCCTCCCAGGGCCACCAACAGCCCCTCCCAGGGCCACCAACAGCCCCCTCCCACAGCAGCTGCACCCCTCGCCTGGCACCTGATGGGTGGCACTGGGTTATGCACACAGCAGAAGGAAAGAGGACAAAATCTCAACACAGAGCCCCAAGAGCTGCTTTCAGTGCCCACACCAGCCAAAGTGCACCAGCCTTTCTCGTGTCTGCAGTCCAAGGTAAGGAAGGGCCTTTTGCTGAGATCAAGGGCAGGCTCAGATCAGCTCCACGTTCCTGGGGAGGAAAGACTGCCTGGCCTCACATCTCTGCGTGTCCAACTAAGAGCACATGAGAAAACCACCCAGCACTGGGGAACTGGTGCTTTCCTGGCTTGCAGCATGGCACGAAGATGACCTGGACCAGGAAGAGCCCATCCAGATGGCATCAGTCCCTCTGACCAGGCTAATCCCTCCAGCTCTGGCTTTCTGCTCCCTTCACACAGAAATTTGGATGCTGCTGACCTTCTCCACCCTCCAAAGTGCTCTGCCAGGTCTGCACAAGGACCCCCTTTGTGTTCAGCAGCAGGGAATGACAGCCCCCTCCTCCACCCCAAAACCTGTGCAAGGAGGGGGCAAAGCCCACTCCTGGGGCTGGCACTGCTGCTCCTCCCTGGCAGAGCTCACCTGCTGGCAAACACCTGCCTGGCCTTCCTCCAGCTCCTCAACTCTTCTGGGGACTGCTCTCTCACAAAATAGGTGGTTCTTGCCAACAAGTCTTGTGCAAACCATCCCCTGAGGACAAGCTGTGGTTCCCAGCCCCACAGCCAGGCCAGGAGCACGGGAGAACCAGTCCCACAGAGATCCCTGCTCTGGTGGGCACAGGGTGGCAACCTGCTCCCCTCCTGCTGGCCCAGCAGAGCATCTCCCGCCATTCCCAGTCCCACAGAGATCCCTGCTCTGGTGGGCACAGGGTGGCAACCTGCTCCCTTCCTGCTGGCCCAGCAGAGCATCTCCCACCATTCCCAGTCCCACAGAGATCCCTGCTCTGGTGGGCACAGGGTGGCAACCTGCTCCCCTGCTGGCCCAGCAGAGCATCTCCCACCATTCCCAGTCCCACAGAGATCCCTGCTCCAGGGTGCACAGGGTGGCAACCTGCTCCCTTCCTGCTGGCCCAGCAGAGCATCTCCCACCATTCCCAGTCCCACAGAGATCCCTGCTCTGGTGGGCACAGGGTGGCAACCTGCTCCCTTCCTGCTGGCCCAGCAGAGCATCTCCCACCATTCCCAGTCCCACAGAGATCCCTGCTCTGGTGGGCACAGGGTGGCAACCTGCTCCCCTGCTGCTGGCCCAGCAGAGCATCTCCCACCATTCCCAGTCCCACAGAGATCCCTGCTCTGGTGGGCACAGGGTGGCAACCTGCTCCCTTCCTGCTGGCCCAGCAGAGCATCTCCCACCATTCCCAGTCCCACAGAGATCCCTGCTCTGGTGGGCACAGGGTGGCAACCTGCTCCCTTCCTGCTGGCCCAGCAGAGCATCTCCCACCATTCCCAGTCCCACAGAGATCCCTGCTCTGGTGGGCACAGGGTGGCAACCTGCTCCCTTCCTGCTGGCCCAGCAGAGCATCTCCCGCCAGCCCGCAGCCCGAGCAGAAGGAAAAAAAAGAAGAAAAATCGAAAGGAAGGACAAAGCCATTCAAGAAAGTTAATGAGGAACAGGAGGGTGCTTTATCAGCTCCGGCTGTGAGTGCTGGGTGGGTGTAGGATGTCACCAGCCCCTGCCAAGAACGACCTCCTCGTGACCGGGATCGATCGCGATCCATCGCCTCCTCCTGCTGTCTCCATCAGCTCCTGCTCCTCCTCCCAGCACACCCGGGGCACCTGGGCAGGGCACCTGGGCAGGGCACCTGGGCAATGTCACCTGGGCAATGTCACGTGGGCAGGGCCACCTGGGCAGGGCACCTGGGCAGGCCCACCTGGGCAATGTCACCTGGGCAGTGGGGTGGCAGGGGCACCTCCTGCTGTCCCAGATTCTGCACTGCTCATTTTGGTCCCCAGGTAGAAGCAGTCCCCAGCAGTAGGAGTTATGAGTGAAATAACCCAAAACATCCCCAAAGTGCATGCAGACACACACCTCACACCAAAAGCAAATTAGAAAATTCTCTCTCAATGCAACAACCTGGAAGATGTAACCAGCCACAGGCAAGGAACCCGCTCCCTCCCAGGCCACTGAACCCAGAGAGGCTTCCACAGAGGATGACAAAGTTGGTCTGGATTTACACTAAGACAAGGAAAAGTTAACTGCTTATCATGGGGGTACCCCACACCTGAGAGGCAGAGGGACTGTCCCTCCTTTCTCAGGAGTTCCAGCCCAGGAACACCCCTAGCCCACACACAGGCAAGCCAAGAGCCTTGGGAAACACAAAAGAAAGAAATAAATTTCCTTTTCAAGGCCTGTAGACCTTATGGCCACCCTTGTCTGCACGTCCCTGGGCACCAGGCTGGGAGGTGCCACGGGACTGCTGCAGTGCACTCTGCTCAGCAGTGAGAAACAAAGCACAGGAAATCAAAGTAGCAAAGCAAACATGCAAAGTTTCTCCTAATTGCTATTTGATGGTAAATGAAACTCGTTGTGCCAACAGCACAGCTGAGCAGCTGCTTGCTCTCCTCACACCCCGTGGGAGAGGCAGAGCTGTGCCCAGTGAGGAGGGGACAGAGGGGCTGGGAGGGGAGGGCAGCCCCAAAGCCCCCCAGCAAACCCTCCTGCAGCAAGCAGGATGAAGAGCCTCGTCTTTCTTTGTCCCTGCACAGAGCTGCCTCCATCACCACGGCCTGCATCTTGCTGATTAGTGACCAGCAAGGAAAGCTAATCAAGGTGATTAGGAAGGGTTCTGTTCCCCGGAGGACTCGGGCAGGGTGGCTCCACAGCCCCAGGCCCAGCAATGCCCTTTGTCCACCCCGGGATCAGCAGGGCTGCCCCCACGCCCCGCTCAGAGGGCACCCCTGGGCACTGGGATGTCTCTCCTGGGCCTCCCCTCTGGAGCCCACCCTGCCTTCTCCCTCAGCACTCACCCCCTCCCCACGTGCCAGGAGCTCCAGCCCTGCCAGCCAACACGGGGGGTTAAATTCCATAAAGAGGATTTGGTTTGGAGCTTGCAAGACAGAAGATGAGCAAATCCCTTCCCTTGCTCTGGCAGGAATCCTGTGTCTCAGACCCACCAGCCAGGGGAGATTAAGAAAGGAGGAGAGAAGGAAAAAACCCCATCCATCACTCGCTGTTGTGATCTCATCTGAATTTAGGAGCTGAGCTGGGAGGTGCTGGGTCACTGCTTGGGCTGGTGGAGCCCTGCAGACCAGGAGACACCAGCAGAGACTGGACAGGGGCTTAGGCTGACTGCCCAAGGTCAGCAGCGGGGTCAGGAAGCCACGTCCACGCTCCGTGCTTGCCCTCCCTCTGATTTCATTCCAGGCTGTCTGTCTGGGGAAGCCTCTGGCTCTTGTCACACCCTTGCAGAGAGCCCCAGCTGCAGCAGGTGCCTCCAGAAATGCCCCTCATGCACTGACTGAAGCCCCACAATCACACCAACCCTCCGAGGGCACAAGCCAGGGCGCTCCCAAGGCGAGCAGCTCAGCCAGGCAGGGCTCGGCTGCCATTCCATCTTCTGTACAAAATGCCAAATCAAGAGGCTCTACCTAGGCAGAAGCTGGGAGTAACACCATCCTCAGAGAACTCCAGCTCCTGCCTGACAGCCGGATCTCACCCAGCTGGTTTGCTTGCTGAACCTGGTGTTCCTCCCCTCCTGCCCCGAGCAGCTGCAGAGCCCAGCCCAGCCCAGAGGTGGCTGCTTCCACTGCCTGGGAGCCAGCAGCCCCTGCACGGCCCAGGCACGCATCAGAGGTGCCTTAAAACATTTACAAGCATTTGGAGATTGGTAACATCCCTGCTGGAGCAGGCTGTAGGAAAGGAGCTGGTGAGAGCACCACGGGAGAACACTCCCACTCCCCAGCACTCAGAAAGCCTCCACCTGCTCGGCACGTCGTTTCACATCTCACTTCAAACCAGCATAAGGGCTCCCTCTGACAAGCTGCTGAGATCACCTCGGTGTCTTTGTGGCAGTCAGTCACCAGAAGGATCAGCAGGAGGAGGCTGGCTGAGTGATGGTTTTGCAGTGCCATGAATTAAACATGCAATAATATTTCCTGGGCAGGTGAGGAGCGTCCCCAGGCCACGGGCCGTGCCTGCCCAGGGAGGAGGGTGCTGCCTGTCCCCCACCTGAGGCAGGGCAGGGCAGGGCACTGC
This sequence comes from Haemorhous mexicanus, assembly GCF_027477595.1. Lineage (NCBI taxonomy): Eukaryota > Metazoa > Chordata > Aves > Passeriformes > Fringillidae > Haemorhous > Haemorhous mexicanus. The sequence goes on from NC_082369.1 coordinate 907,002, forward strand.
CTCACAGCAGCAGAGTCCTTCCCTCTCACCCCTCAGGGCTGCAGGAGCTGCTCAGGGCCCCGACCCTCAGCCAGGGCTGGGGAGTGACTCGTGCACCTTCGGGGGCACCGAGCCCAGCAGGAGCTGCTCCAACAGCAAATCTCCCCTTGGACAGGCAGAAGCCACCACACTGCAGGAAATGGCTTCACTGTCACTGCACCATCTGCAGCCACCAGGAAATGCAACTGTTCTGTCCCCATCAATTACCAGAGAGGGAAATCTGCTGTCCCCTGAAAGGCAAAACCTCCAGCTTTCTCCTGGGGCTGGGGCTGGCTTGGGAGCTGAGCCCCCCAGCACCTCTGGGATTTAGAGCAGCCTGCACCCAACTCTGTGTGCTCTGGGAGCTGACCCACAGCCTCCCCTCAGAATCCCAGAGCAGTTTGGGTTGGAAGGGACCTTAAAGACCCTCTTGCTCCCATCCCTGCCATGGCTCCACTAGAAGGTGGAACCACCCCAGCTCAGACCTGCTGGCAGCACTCAGGGGTTCCCACCTTGATGGAGAGCAAGTGTTTCCCGTGGTTCAATTTCCCAAAACCAGAAGAGATGAAAACCTCCATGAAAAACCCCTTTCACCTAAGCTGGGCACGGTGTGGCTGCTCCAGAGGGTGCTGGGAGCATCTCCCAGGGGAGAGCCCTGCTGGTGCCCCACGGGAGAGGCTGTGTGGGGCTGAGCCAGCACTGGGGCCCCAGCCCGGGGGTGGGAGCAGCCCCAGGATGGGCAGAGCCCAGGGGTGGGGGCAGCCCAGGGGTGGGCAGAGCCCAGGGGTGGGGGCAGCCCAGGGGTGGGCAGAGCCCAGGGGTGGGGGCAGCCCAGGAATGGGAGCAGCCCGAGGGTGGGAGCAGCCCAGGGGTGGGGGCAGCCCCGGGGTGGGAGCAGCCCCAGGATGGGCAGAGCCCAGGGGTGGGAGCAGCCCGGGGCTGGGAGCAGCCCGAGGGTGGGAGCCCAGGGGTGGGGGCAGCCCAGGGGTGGGCAGAGCCCAGGGGTGGGCAGAGCCCAGGGGTGGGAGCAGCCCCGGGGTGGGAGCAGCCCCGGGGTGGGCAGAGCCCGGGGGTGGGAGCAGCCCCAGGGGTGGGCAGAGCCCAGGGGTGGGCAGAGCCCAGGGGTGGGAGCAGCAGCACTGCAGGGTTTTAGGAAGGCCAGGCATGCATCTGCCTCCAACGACTTCCAAACACACTTGGGCCAGCCAGAGGGACTAATTGACCTTCCAGCCTCCCTTCTGTCGTTACTTTCTGTGGTTTTACAACCTCTCTAAATGGTTCATTTATCCTGAGTGAATTCCTGCTGCATCCTGCTCATCAGCCAGCTGTGAGCACCTGGCCTGTGTGAGGGCAAAGCTGCTGCAGGTTCATGGATGGACCCAGCACAGGGCAGAGCATGGGGAAGAAAGCAGGGGGTGGGGAGAACCCCAAACAACTCTTGCTGCAAGAATATTATTAAGAAGCATCTTAAATCCCTCAACTTCAGGGCTGTTTCCTGGCCTGAATTAAGCCCAGGCCCTGCAGGTGATACCTCGTGGCCAGGGTGCTCTTGCCTGGAAGGGGTCAGTGATTCCAGCAACAAGGACACCAATTAAAGCTTTTAATGATGCAAGCCCAGGACCTTGCAGAGCCCTGAGCAGCTCTGCCCAAAGCTCTCTCTGCTAATAACCCCGGGCTGGGGCCGAGCCATGGGTGCTGGGCTGCCTGAAATATTTATGGCAATCAAGGATTGCTTCTTTCCTGCCCGTAATGAAGCCCCCACACGCTCCCTGCGTGCCTGTCACAGACCAGTCTCCTCCCAGGGCCTCCAAGAGCACCAGCCCAGCTCTGGAGCAGCGAGGCAGGCTGCCAGGGAGGGATTTGATTTTGTTTTTAAAGCCTCCCCCCAGCCCTTTCCCACTACAGCCTCGGCTCGAGTTCTCTCGTTAATCTAATTGTTCTCCTAATGAAGATCTGCAATTCCTCAAACATTAATTACCAACGGCAGCAGCAGCAGCAGCTGTGGAACAAGAGCTCCCTGTTCCTAATAATACGCTTCACACTTTCGCCTGCCACAGCTCAATTTAGCTTTGCGTGATTTGGCTGGGGGCAGATAAATAATATTCCAGCTATGGGGCTCAGCAGACAAACCCAGGAGGAGGCAAAGCCTCCCCACACCCTGGAGCACAGCAGGTCCTCAGCTGGCTCTAAAAGTCCCTGGTTTATTCCACCTGCAGCTCTGTCACGGCACCGTCCCCATCCTGCAGCTCTGGGCAGGTGCAAAGGGCTGGGCCAGGGAGGGGACAGAGGGGCTGCAAACCCATCCCCATGCCATCCCAATCCCATTTCCATCCCATCCCCATCCCAATCCCATCTCCATCCCATCCCAATCCCATTTCCATCCCATCCCCATCCCAATCCCCATCCCAATCCCCATCCCCATCCCATCCCAATCCCAATCCCATTCCCATGCCCATCCCAATCCCATCTCCATCCCATCCCCATCCCCATCCCCATCCCCATCCCAATCCCAATCCCATCCCAATCCCATTTCCATCCCATCTCCATCCCATCCCATCCCCATCCCCATCCCATCCCAATCCCATCTCCATCCCATCCCCATCCCCAAAGAACCAGGAGGAGGTGAGAGCACGGCAGACAGGGAACAAACAGCTCGGGCATCAGGAAGGAGTCGGGGCCTGGAGGAGGACACAGGAGGGAGAGCAGCTGAGGCAGGACAAAGCTCCAGCCATTATTTGTTTCCCTCACAGTAAAATGGAGGAGAAACGAAGGGGAAGGTGGGTGGGCATGGTGGAACTCAAGCAGGACCAAAGCTGGGGCTGCCCTGGGTCCCTGGCAGTGCCCAGGGCCAGGCTGGAAGGGCTTGGAGCAGCCTGGCACAGTGGAAAGGGTCCCTGCCCATGGCAGGGGGTGGAATGGGATGGGCTTTGAGGCCCTGCCAAGCCAAACCCTGCCATCCTGTGATTTTGGGGGTGGTTGATCTATTGCACACCCCTGCTCCACTGTGATCCATAGCACTGGAAAAGCACTGCTCGTGTTCACTGGGGTCAGCCCCCTCCTGTCCCTCATCCCTCCAGCCCAAGGGCACGAGGGGCAGCGGGGAGGGAGCCGTGCCCAGGCAGGGGAGAGCTGCCAGGCAGGTCCCACCTTACAAAAGAGGCTCAGAACCACGGGATGGGAGAAGCAGCTGGAAGGAGAGGAGCCAGGAAAGGCTGTGGCAGCCCCTCTCGCCAGCACTGCACAGCCAAAAATACACAAGGGGAACAAAACAACACACACACACACAAAAAAAGCCCACAAGAGTTTTCAATGACAAAAGCAAACAAATAGATTTGTGAATAAATATTGATTTGACAGGAAGTGAGACAAGCCCTTCCAAAAGCACTCTCTGGCACTGACTCCCTCTCCCAGCACAATGAGCAGTGCTCATCATTTCCTGGGTGCCTCTGCACCATCAGTGCTTCAGCTGCTCTGCAAGGGGCTGGGATCTGGGGGCTTCTGGTCTCCCCCGTGCCTGGAAAACCTTGAGAGATCCCCAGGAACAAATGCACAGCCTAAGCAGACTGTGCTGGGCAAAGGAGCAGCACAGAGAGCAAAAATCCCCACCATTCGCCCCAGTTCCCCTCCTGGGGTGGCCCTTGGTTCTCTCCAGCACTACAGGCTCAGCCTGGTCTAAAGGAGTTAGACAAAACTGAGTCAGCCTCAAAGTCAGGCCAGAGGAGTGGGGCTCCCTCCAGCCAAGCTCAGGGCTGAGTCAGACCCAGAGGCAGAGGGCCAGGGGATGCTCCTTCCCTCGCTCCTTCCTGACCACAAACACATCTGCACATTCCCTGATCCTCCCCAGACACACAGGGCCCTTTCATCCTGGAAAAGCCCCAGAGCCCTGCTGCTTTGCAGGAGTTCATTAACGTGCCCAAGCAGGGAGTTTCAGGCCCTGGTTCCCACTACAAAGCAGGCGTGGCTGGGGAGATGGGTGGGCAAGATGGGCACTGGGATGGTGGGGGAGGCCCAGAGCCAGGGAGCTGCCCCTGCCCTGCCTTGCAGAACCCTCTGTGCCACCTTGGAGAACGTCCTGCTGAGCCCACCTAGCCTCCTGCAGCCCCCCACAGCCACAGAGGTGCAGCAGAAAGCACCAAGACCAGCATTGCTCGTACCTGGGGGTTTCCCACTCAACTCCCAGCCTTGCTCTGCCTATGGAATCCAACTGAGGGACCAAGGTGGCAGATTGCACCTGATTCACCCCCAGAACCAGCACGTGAGGGGATCTCAGGGCATTGAGAGCTGAGGCCCTCACGGCGCTGGGCTTTCTGTGCTGGGAGGGAGCAAACAGAGAAAAACCAGAAAAAGCCTTTTTGGAGGTGTGCAGCACCCATGCTGGGACGCTGACGTGTCTGCCCAGAGCCTGGGGAGCTCTGGGATGCAGCACCTCCACCTTGGCCAGGTGTACCTCCAGCCAGTGTCTCAGTGGAGATGGGATGGGGATGGGGATGGGGATGGGATGGGGATGGGGATGGGATGGGGATGGGATGGGATGGGATGGGGATGGGGATGGGGATGGGGATGGGATGGGGATGGGGGATGGGGATGGGGATTGGGGATGGGGATGGGGATGGGATGGGGATGGGATGGGGATGGGGATGGGGATGGGATGGGATGGGGATGGGATGGGGATGGGGATTGGGGATTGGGGATGGGATGGGGATGGGGATGGGGATTGGGATTGGGGATGGGATGGGATGGGGGATTGGGGATGGGATGGGGATGGGGATGGGATGGGATGGGGATGGGATGGGGATGGGGGATTGGGGATTGGGATGGAATGGGGATGGGGATGGGATGGGATGGGATGGGATGGGATGGGATGGGATGGGATGGGGATTGGATGGGGATGGGGATGAGGATGGGATGGGGATGGGATGGGGATGGGATGGGAATGGGAATGGGAATGGGAATGGGAATGGGAATGGGGATGGGAATGGGGATGGGATGGGATGGGATGGGGATGGGATGGGATGGGATGGGGATGGGATGGGGATTGGATGGGGATGGGATGGGGATGGGATGGGATGGGATGGGATGGGATGGGATGGGGATGATGGATGGGGATGGGGATGGATGGGATGGGGATGGGGATGGGGATGGGGATGGGGATGGGGATGGGATGGGATGGGATGGGGATGGGATGGGATGGGGATGGGATGGGATGGGATGGGGATGGGGATGGGGATGGGGATGGGGATGGGGATGGGGATGGGGATGGGGATGGGATGGGGATGGGATGGGATGGGGATGGGGATGGGGATGGGGATGGGGATGGGGATGGGGATGGGGATGGGGATGGGGATGGGGATGGGGATGGGGATGGGGATGGGGATGGGGATGGGGATTGGGGATGGGGATTGGGGATTGGGGATGGGGATTGGGGATGGGGATTGGGGATGGGGATTGGGGATGGGGATTGGGGATTGGGGATGGGGATGGGATGGGATGGGGATGGGGTGATTGGGGATTGGGGATTGGGATTGGGGATTGGGGATTGGGGATTGGGGATGGGGATTGGGGATGGGGCACTGGCTGGAGATACACCTCTGCATCCCAGAGCTCCCCAGGCACTGGGCAGACACGTGACTCTGGGCTGAGCATCTCAGCCTCCCAGAGAGAGTTTTTCTTTGTTTCTCCCTCCCAGCACAGAAAGCCTGGCGCTGAGGTGACGCTCCAGCTTTCCTGCTCATTTCGTTTTCAATGAGTGAATTAGCAGGCAGCCAGCTGACTTGAACATCCCCTTATCTCTGCACCAAGCTCGCTGCCGAGGATTTGCATAATTTTAATCTTTCCCACCAATGAGCATGAAAAAAATTAGTTTTCCACTATTTTATCTCCTGTTTGTGTGCAATAAACAGAGCTGGCGGCTCTGCTCCGGGGGTTCACACCGGGAACGGGGAGGAAGGAGCAGGGGCAGGCTCCCATCCCCAGCACTGGGCCCTGTGAAGGGTTAAACCAGAGCAGGGGGGCTGGGGGAAGGCTCTGCAAAACTGCTCCTCAAGCTGGAGCTGGATGTGAACCCACATTCCCTCATCCAGTCCCAGCTGTTTTCTCCAGGGTCCCTCTCCTGTCTCCCAGCTCCAGCTGTCAGGCTTCCTCCCATCCCCTCTGATTTCCCTCCCAAGCCAAGAGTTTGCTGGACTCACCCCAAGGACAAGGCTGCAGATCCCAAGAACATCAGGACTCCAGGGATGGGGCGGGAAGTGCTTGGAAAAGGAGGTCCCACCTGGAGGAGGCTCCTTGTGCAACCCCAGGAGCCACACCAGTGTGGGGACACGCAGAGAACTGCCAACGCAGGCTTCAGGGGCTTTAATTAAAGGCTTTAGGAGAAAAGCACACCCCAAATATTCAGCTTGACTGTATTAAAATAAAGCACTGAAAAGAGAATGGTCCTGCTGCACCCTTTGTGCTGCAGGATAAAAACACCATTTTGGGAGCACACAGAGGCAAGACATGCTGAGGATTACAGCTGGAGATCAAGGCTGCTCTGAAGGAAAAGGAAATCAGAGAAAACTGAGGCTCTCCCTGCAGGTTCCCCACTCACGAGCAGGCTGGAAGGTACAAATGTGGAAACTCTTTTTAAATGTCTTTCCTCCCTGCAGAGCCAAGTGCAGGTCAGGGCACACCCCAGCCAAAGGCAGGGGCACATCTCCAGCACCTCCAGAAAACCTGGACTGGCTATTGCACCCAGGTGTTGCAAAATGTGGAATATGTAAAATTGTCTGAAGTAAGAATGCTCTTTGATGTTTGGTCTTTGTATGCTTTCAAGCCTAATCAGCAAAAAGGGAGATTTAATCCATGAAACAGAGCAGCAAGCAAGCTCTAAGTGATATCCAGGTGTTAGAAAAACAAATTACTAGTTGGTAGAAATGCCTTGTTAAAGTTTAGGGCTGAACAGGCTCCTCATGATCTCAGAGCCAGGGGGAGGTTAAGAAGGCTTGGAAAGAAGGATGTACCACTGATAATGGATGCAAAGAATGCAGAATTTACAGGCCACAAGGACATCTGGCAGGACTCCAAAGATAATGTAGAAACTAATAAAGCCAAGTCAGCAATTGTGCTGAAATCAGCTCCAAGTGGGTAAAGGGTAACTCTGGCAGGGGCAGAGCACGACCACGGCTTTGTGGGCAGCTCAGGGAGGGCCCAAGGGCTGGCTTGGCCCAAAGTGCAGGGATAATGGCACTGGGGTGACTGCCCCACCCTGCTGGGGTCCCCCAGGACCCCGGGGTGCAATGCCAGCTCCAGCAGCTCCCAGGAGCCCATTCCTCCCTCTCCTGCACCTCCTCCCACGGACCCTGCCTCCACACAGCCTCTGCCACCAGCCCTTCTGCACCAGAGGTGCAATCACCTCCCCTGGCTCTCTGGTTGTGCTTAGGAACCCTATAATCTTCCAGACCAAAAACATAATTAAAGAGTCCCAGTGCCTGGGGACGGAGACCTCTCTCCTGCCACCACTCTTATCTCCTCTAGAAATCCCCCAGCACAGCAGCCCCGTGCCAGGGCAGCTCCCAGGGACAGAGCAGCCCTGCAGCGTGGGTGCCCCACCAGGGCAGTGCCCCCACGTGCCCCCGTTTGGCCCAGGAAGGGGCTGCCCCCCTGGGAACCAGCTCTGCTGCCCCCAGCCTTCCCAGGGGTCGCCTGTGCCAGGAAAGGTTAATTCAGATTTAATTCTAATGCGCTTTATCTAACCAATTTTAAAGCCTTGGGTAGACAGACTAATTGGGAATTAAGGGCCTTTGATGAGCACTGCTCTCCCAGCAGAACCAATCTGGAGTTGCACCCAGTTTATCCCAGACAAATCCAGCTTCCAGAGGAGATGGAGAGGCATGGGGAATGGAAACTTCACAAGGGAGTATCAGACCCCAAAGAGTTTTCCCCAGAAAAGGAGGTGGAGGGACAAGAACAGTAACATGGAGCAGGGAGAGGGAAAACAAGAGAAGCAAATCCCAACTCTGAAACAGCCCTGGGGGAGAGCCACTCGCCCAGACTTGCTGTAATTACACTCCTACTGCTGGGTACAAAGCTCCTGCCTTGGCCCTCTCATAAAGCTGGAAGAAGGAAGGTGAAAGAAATATTTTTTTAAAAAAATATATCCCGAAGGGTCAAAACAACCTTTTAACTTGTCAACGAACAAGTTCAAACAGGCCTGCAAGCACTGCTTTCCAGGGCTTCCAGGGAGAGACATCCAGACCAGCCCCCTGAGCTCAGGTCCTCCAGCCCCTACAGTTCTTCTGACAGCCAGAAAAATCAAGGTGAAGGTACTGGACACCAAAAGCACTTCCCAGCAGGAGCACCAGTCTGGGCACCCTGCTCCAGCACAAGAACCAGAGCTGAACACGAGCTGCAGCCCAGCTCCATCACCCCACATCCTGGGCCAAGCCCTGCACACATCCTTCCCTGTAATTAGGCCCTTCCCTGCCAGCACAGACCCATGGCCCAGCCACAGGGCAGAGCTGGCCCATGCCCTGTTCCCTGTTCCCTGCTCATTCCCTGCTCCCTGTTCCCTGCCCATGCCCTGTTCCCTGTTCCCTGCTCATTCCCTGCTCTCTGGGGCAGAGCTGGCCCATTCCCTGCTCATTCCCTACTCCCTGCTCATTCCCATTCCCTGTTCCCTGGGGCAGAGCTGGCCCATTCCCCGTTCCCTGCTCATTCCCTGCTCATTCCCTGCTCCCTGTTCCCTGCTCATTCCCTGCTCTCTGGAGCAGAGCTGGCCCATTCCCTGTTCCCTGCCCATTCCTTGCTCCCTGCCCATTCCCTGTTCCCTGTTCATTCCCTGTTCCCTGCTCCCTGTTCCCTGCTCATTCCCTGCTCCCTGCCCATTCCCATTCCCTGCTCCCTGGAGCAGAGCTGGCCCATTCCCTGTTCATTCCCATTCCCTATTCCCTGCCCATTCCCATTCCCTGCTCTCTGGAGCAGAGCTGGCCCATTCCCTGTTCATTCCCTGTTCCCTGCTCATTCCCTGCTCTCTGGAGCAGAGCTGGCCCATTCCCATTCCCTGTTCATTCCCTGTTCCCTGCTCATTCCCTGTTCCCTGCCCATTCCCATTCCCTGCTCTCTGGGGCAGAGCTGGCCCATGCCCTGCTCCCTGTTCCTTGCTCATTCCCATTCCCTGTTCCCTGCTCATTCCCTGCTCCCTGCCCATTCCCATTCCCTGCTCTCTGGAGCAGAGCTGGCCCATTCCCATTCCCTATTCCCTGCCCATTCCCATTCCCTGCTCCCTTGCACCTTTGCAGATGGTTCAGCCAAGCCCCAGCAAACCCCCAAGAAGAGCAGGTATTTCAGAGCCCTGCTCCTTGCAGAGCCAGGGCTGGCACAGCTTTAGCCTGAGCTTGTTTGGGCACTGCCCAGCAGCCAAAGCACAGATGGAGCTCCCAGAGCCAGGCAGGGAAGGAAAAGCCAAGGGACCCCACAAGTTCTGCCTTCACTTGTTACTTCACAGGAAAACTGCTTTGAGACAACCTTCTCCTGAGGCTGCTCAGCCCTTACAGAGCCTCCAAGTAACCAGGGAGCGCCCGAAGGAGGAAAAAAAGCAGCATCCACAAAGCTTCTGGGGCTTATTTAGTGAATCCACACCTTCCTCAGCTCCCCTGGGCTTCCTGTGCCAGGTCTGGAGACCATCCATGCCACCCCAGTGCTGCTGCTGCTGAAACCAGCAGCACAAAACTTCCAAAGAACTCACTCTCGTGGGCTCCAGGCTGGGTGCTCCTCTTCCCTTGCCTCTGAGGCTATTTTATGTGCCCTTCAACACCCCAGTGCAATCCTTCCCAGCCAGAGGCTGGTGACTCCACCTGAGGAAGGAGCAGAGGGGTCTGCAGAGCCCTGGTGGTGCTGAGCCCCTGCTGTGTCCCAGCAGACCTCCAGAGCAGTCACCTGTGGGCTCTGAAGCCGGGCTGGGTTTTACAGGTCTGTCCTTGGTGCAGCTGTGGGGACACATCTGCAGCACAGCCCAGGACTAAGCTGGTTTTCAGGTTCTGAATGATTAGAGAAAGGCTCCAACGAGGACTTTCCTGTGTTTTTCTTTTTGGCTTCTTACGCAATATTTACAAGGGAAAAAAGGTGTCTGAAGCAGCAGCTTATAAACACAAGCATTTCTGTAAATCCTCCTCCCACTTCCAAGATTGTATCAACAAAAGAAAAGAGGAGGCAGAAAAAAACCCCAACATAAATAGGAGTTTCACATTGACAGAGCCTCTTTGAACACCTTTCAAAGAGCTCCACTACCTGTTCTGCCATTTGATTTGGTTTTTTTCAGGATATCTACAGCGTGTTCCTCCACGTACCAAAGGAATCCACCAGCCCAGGTCCCTCTCCTGAGCTGCTCCCTGGGGAGAGCAGCCCTGGCTGGCAGCTCTCCAGCTGCCTGCCCAGGCTGGGGCTGTGCTTCCAGGGATGAGTTCCAGGGTTTGCTCAGGGGCTGCTCCTCGGTGCTGAGGGTCTGCAGCCACCCCCAGCCCAGCTCTGCAGGGCTGCTCCCCTCCAAGGCAGGGCCTTGGCTTCCACCAGGGACACCCAGCATGGAGGAGAGCTGAGCCTCTCCTGGGTGGGACCATCAGGAGTTCAAGCCAGCAGGAATCTCGAGCACACACCACATTTTGGCAGCTGAAGTCATTTAAAGCATTGCAGCCCTTTGCTGCCATAACCTGATTTTTAAACGAGCATTTCCAGGTATTGACCTGCTACACTCAGGACTTGTGAGAACAGGTAAAGAAAAGAGTCCCCAGGTCCCACCACCAACACTGCAGAGACCAGGGAGAAATCACCCCTCAAATCAGCCACTCCTAAACCAAAGAATTTATGCACCATCGAAGTCAGGAAATCACTTATTAGCCTAAATCTCAGCCTTGAATTTCCAGCCTTGGTGGGCAGGGCTCTGCCCCAGGCTGAGGGCTCTGAGGGCTCTGCCCTGCTCACAGCAGCTCCCCCAGGCAAACCCAGGGCCACGGCTGATGCAATGCCTACAGACATTTCTCTCCATCCTTCTAAACAGAAAATCAAATGGAAATCCAACCTGCATGAGGGAGGCAGCCCAGGGACCTGCTCGGCCTAGGCTGCAAGCGACAGCCAAGTCCAAGGGACAGTCAAGTTTTGGATTGTGATGGGAAAGAAGAGCTGCATACACATGAGCACAAACTGTAAATAAACTGGAAATAAATCCCATGGATAAGGTGAGAGCAGCCCACAGAGAGCTCTTTACAAATTGCCTTTTCCAGGAGGTGCCATTCTGCCAGGGTTTATGGCTCTCCCTGAGCTGGGCACAGGCAGAGCTGTCACTGCTGCCACAGCAGCCCCAGGCAAAGGGCAAATCCCTGGGGAATTCTGGGGCCAAGAGCACAGCTCTGCTCCCCACCTGCAGGCTGAGGGGGAAGGGGAGAGGAGCAGGAGCCTGCACTGCCAGGCACTGCTGGACAAGGGCATTTCCATCATACACCACCCAACCCACGTGCATCACATCCCCTCTCAGCCCTTCCTGGGGAAGGAGCTGCCCAAACCACTCTGCCTCAGTTTCCTCCCTGCTCAGTGAACAGAGGATGCTGAAGAGCTTTTTAACACCACCAAGCATCTAATTCACTGAAGATGATTAAGTGCCTTAAAGATTTCTGAAGGAGCTGCTATAGGAAGGCATTAATTTAAATATCTAGTGGCATAGAACATAATGCCAGGCAGATTTCCTTCCATTCTTTTATAATAGCTTAATAATCCTCAAAATAGTTTCCTTGCTAATACTCCTGTTGTGTATTTTATTAGGGCTTTTTAGGCTGTAGAGTAAGGTAAACACTCCACATTTCCCTAACACCAACCAAAGAGCTTCTGGGAGAGAATCACTCAATCTTCACACACCCCCAGCCCCTGCCCCCTCCCCTTCTCATGCAAGATCCCCTTTTCCCCCGGGACCCTGGGGGGCTGCAGGAGGCTGCCTCCCCCCTCCTGCCGGGCTCTCCAGCAGCTCTCACCTGCCCAGGCAGGAGCACCCAGGGAACACCTTGCTGGCAGGGCCAGGACACAGCAAGTTATTCACCTTTTAAACCACGGGGAGCCTGGGGCTGTTAGAGCCTGTCCAGAGCCACAGAGAGCACGGTGCCCCTGCCCTCCCCTGCTCCCTGGCACTGCCAGGTGATGCTCCCTCTGTCTGCCACCCTCCAGCCCTGCTGCTCCTGCTGCACCCACAGCACCCGTCATCACCACCCCAGGAATGCAAAATGGAACCACGGACCACCCTGAGCTGGAAGGGACCCACAGAGACCCCCCAGTCCAGCCCTGGCCCTGCTCAGCCCGGCCATCCCACCCTGGGCACCCCTGGGATGTGTCCCAACGCTCCTGCAGCTCTGGCAGCAGAGCTGCACCCCTGCTGGGGCTGGGCAGGAGTGGGAGATGTTCCATTTGCAGATAAATCTCAGCTAGAGATAGGAAAAAACTCCAGCAAACAAACAAACAGGTTTGGCTCTCTTGAGAGGAAAAAAAAAATAAAAGAAAAATGAAACAAAGTAAAGTTTTCTAAGGCCTACAGTGAAAACCACCCTCCCCTCCAAGAAAATATACAGAAAGAAAAATGCAGGATCAGCCAGAGTTGCTGATGGAGAGGCCCCAGGGTATAGTCAGTTATTGAAGTTTTGCAACATAAAGCCTAAATTATTTATTATTATTATTTTTTTCCTAGAAAAAGACAGGAACAAAGCATCTCCCTCCTCAAAAGTTAACAACTGTGCGACACCATCTCCACATTGTCTCCCTGTTTTATCACCACAGCACAGCGCTGAGCAGATTCCACCCCAGGGCAGACACAAAACCACAGGGCCACGGTTTCTAATTATACCCTCTATTCTCAGGGAAATGGTTTATTTATTAGCTCTTTGAGCTTCCCTTTCATTCATCCTCAGCCCCAGTCCCGGCAGCCAGGGGCTCTCCACAAGAGGAAATTTATTCGGTTTTCTCCCTGTCCACCTTCCCTGCTCCCCCACCCAGCCTCTCCCTCCTCTCCCCACTCAGCAGCACCGGCAGCCTCATCACTTCTAATTCAATAACTTGCAGTATAATTACTCCATAATAACACCATTATCTTAACATTTACTCAGCAGCTGCCATCCCCTTGCAGCCAGGTGGGGAGGGGAGGAGAGGGGATCCTCGGGGGGCAGCCATGGAGAGAGGCCAGACTGGCCTGGGCTGAGCCAGGGGGGCTGCAGGGAGGAGGGGGAGAGGGCTGGGGGCTGCAGGGAGGAGGGGAGAGGGCTGGGGGCTGCAGGGAGGAGGGGAGAGGGCTGGGGGCTGCAGGGAGGATGGGGAGAGGGCTGGGGGCTGCAGGGAGGAGGGGGAGAGGGCTGGGGGCTGCAGGGAGGATGGGGAGAGGGCTGGGGGCTGCAGGGAGGAGGGGGAGAGGGCTGGGGGCTGCAGGGAGGAGGGGGAGAGGGCTGGGGGCTGCAGGGAGGAGGGGAGAGGGCTGGGGGCTGCAGGGAGGAGGGGGAGAGGGCTGGGGGCTGCAGGGAGGAGGGGGAGAGGGCTGGGGGCTGCAAGGAGGATGGGAGAGGGCTGGGGGCTGCAGGGAGGAGGGGAGAGGGCTGGGGGCTGCAGGGAGGATGGGAGAGGGCTGGGGGCTGCAGGGAGGATGGGAGAGGGCTGGGGGCTGCAGGGAGGAGGGGAGAGGGCTGGGGGCTGCAGGGAGGATGGGAGAGGGCTGGGGGCTGCAGGGAGGAGGGGGAGAGGGCTGGGGGCTGCAGGGAGGATGGGGAGAGGGCTGGGGGCTGCAGGGAGGAGGGGGAGAGGGCTGGGGGCTGCAGGGAGGAGGGGGAGAGGGCTGGGGGCTGCAGGGAGGAGGGGAGAGGGCTGGGGGCTGCAGCCCTGCCCCAGCCCCTCCGTTCCATCTCCTCTCTCAGCACCTGCCAGGCTCTGACCCTCGGGCTGCCCTGCACAGCCCAGCTCTCTCACCAGAGCCTCCCAAAAACCCCTGGAGTCGGGGAAACAGACTGAAAACAGGGGTAGGCAAGAGGGAAAGAGCCATGGGAGGGTAGGACTGTGCTCTCTGCAGTAACAAAGAGCAGCATCTCCTGCAAAGCCACCTCTTCCAACACAAATATCAACCACCCAAACGTTATCCCAGCCACGGCTGCCTACAAGGACTGGGTTTAATTTTTACCCCAGAAATCCTGCAGAAAATGGTTTTCACATTCCACAAGAGCACATCTGGTAAATAGGGTAAGAAATTCTTCTAAAGCCAGACACTCAAACTCCAATAACTTGTGCAGCAAATGAGGCAGAGAACAGCCCATTTAATATCAGCCAAGCCCAGCTCCCAGCCTGCCTGCAGAGGCAGAATTTCAGCCCACAAGCTTCCCCCAGCCCTGACAGAGAGCTCAGGTGTTGGCACCCTCTGCCTCCTCGCTGCGGTCTGATTTTCTGAGGTGTTCAAACAAACAAGCCCACTGCATATTTAGGCAGAAATGTTCCTACATGCACCATTGAAAAAGCAAGTTACTACAGCCCCTGCTGAAGGCAGCAGGAGTTTGCAGCCTGCAAGGTGAGCTCAGGTTGACAGAGATATCAGATCCCAAAATCACACCCGAAACTGAGCAGGAATGCCAGCGCTGGGGAAGAATTCCCACTCAGATGTGTCTGTTTCCTACACACGCTGCAGCAGAGGGGTAAACACCGTTTATTTTGATTGATTATCCATCGTGCAGTGCAGAGCTGTAATTCCATCAAGCCATCAAAGCCATTGGGCAATTATATAAATCAGGGCAGGAACGTGCTGGAGCTTTGTCGTTGGGAACCCAAAATGGCATTTCCTCACATTCTATTGCTGCACCTCGGCTTCTTCCTTAATAAGGCACAGGCAGATTATTTTGGTTTTCAGATTTGTTTACGTGCCTCTCATACACCAACCCACTGGCTATGCCAAAGCCAGGCCCCACCAGCATTAATCAGACATTTTACGCCGTCCTCCACTCCACAGGAAATTTCCACAGCGAGCTCAGAGTGGAGCACAGGCTGTGACAAAATCACACCCCTGCCAGCACAGCCCAGCCCCCTGGCAATGGCTGAACCCCAGCACACCCAGCCCTGAGCCACTCACGTGCCAGGGGAGACTTCCCACTGCCAGGGCACGACGAAGGATGCTGCAGGGAGCTCCTGGCACAGCCCAGGTTCCAAAATTTATAACTTTATACAGACCCGTGCCACTGAACAGATCTTGGGCACAGACACGATCACATGTGTGTGCATCATCATCATCAAAGGAAATCTGATGGTTTGGGAGGCACTATCCAGAAGCTGTCCTGAGTTTTTACACCTATTTGGTTCAGGTTTAGTAGAAGTGACAGCCCCCAGCTCTGGGTCACTCCCAAGGGCAGCAGCTGCTCTGCAGGCTCAGATTGCTGAACGCTCCCTGCCTATCCTCTCCTGCAGGACCTGGGCAGGGAAAGCCCTCACAGAGCCCCCTCAAGCCCATCCTCTCCAGCCCAGAACAGGAGCAACTCCCAAAATCTGGGCCAAAGGCAGCAAATGTGGAGCCCCACTGGTGTCAGGGGCTGAGCTGCACACACCCCAGCTCCTGGGGAAGAGAAAAACCATCCAGGATTTGCAGGAGGTGATGGCAAACCTATCCCTGCCTCCAAGGGGAGCAGACTGCATCTGCTCCTCTGCCCTCCAGCCCAGCAGGGAACTGCCCAGGCAGAACTCCACTCAAGTCACTGGGATTATTTGCCTTTGGTGGTTTTCTTTCTTTAAAGATAAAAATAAATCCAAGCACTTGGCTTGAATTGTGGGCCCTAAATCAGTATCCATAATCTGACTTTTAGAGTTTTTGGGGGAGAAAAAAAAGGAAAGAAAAAGCCATTCTGAGCTGTGGGCTGAAAAGCCACCCAAGATAAACCGAAAAAGCACTAAACATTGAGCCATTAAGTGAGGAAAGACTACAACTTTGATGTGACACTTGGCTGTTCGCTGGCACTATAAACTATTGCACACTAAAAAAGTTTGTTAAATGCTCCATAAACTTTAACACATTGCTGAAACACTTTGAACTGAGAATTTTATTTGGTTATCCACAAACCACGCTTGGTTACAGGCAAGGAAGAGCAAATGCAGATTTTTCTCAAAAACTTATTTCACTTTGAAGCAGTGCAATGAACACAGGTAGATTTAGGAATTTGTAAGAAGGCACCCACCCCATGTCTGTGTTAGCAGAGCCAAAGCCTCAAACAGGGACTGAGTCTTTGGGGTTCATCTCTTCTCAGTACCCCTGACCTTTACATTTTTAGGAACAGCCAAGTCCTGGACATCAAGCACAGCCAGGAGAATGGTGAAGCACTAGAAGAGTTCTGCAAATCATGAGGAAAACATCACAGTGGAGTCCACACTTCACCTTTCCTCTGTTTGCCTAAACTTGCATTTCCAGAGCAATTCCAGATCTAAACCAGAGTACAGCCAAGAAGCAAAATTGATCTTAAAAGAAAAATCCCCAGAAGTTTTAATGTTAATGTTCATTCCTTGCCACAAAGAAAATGTGTCTTTCTCCTGACTTGGACGTTTTCTTCCCCAAAGCAGGAGGGAAGGAACTCAACTCCCCAGAGGTGTGAAGCACAAGCCACCCCCTCCCATCACCTTGAATCCACTGAAATTGCACAAACTTCACACTGGACCTGAGACACTTTCCAAAGCAATTCTTTGCCCAACAAAACTTGCTGAAAACCCCAGAATCCCCACCTGTCCAAAGCCCCCCTGGCTCTGTATCCGAGCCAAAGCCACGTTTCACGTGCCAGCCATCCTCCCTCTTTGGCCAGGGTGCCGTGGCTCCTGCTCGAGGATGGGCACGGGCTTGGCTCCCTCCATCCCACAGGCAGACTGGGACTGACACCAAACCCCCCTGAGCTGGCACAGGGGACACGAGGGGACAGCCACGTCCTCCTGGCACAGGGGCTGCTGCGGTTTCCTCCTGGTTTCCAAGGAGCTGTTACTGCAGCAGGGACAGAAACTCATTCTGAGTCACAGCTGCACCTGGGGCTAAATCACTCCGAGGCTGTGATTTACACATCCCCTCCTCTCAGGGCAGTGCATAGAGCAGGGTGGGCCATCACTCAGGGGATTTGGCTCTGGAGCTGCTCTCAGAGGTGTTTCATGGCCCACGGGAGCTCCACCCTCGGGGGGAGAAATGGCCTGGTGGCAATGGACTGCAATTCCTGCAGGCACAGCCCTGCCACCATCAAACACTCAGGCTGCAGGCCTGGGGATTCAGCCAGCCCTGCAGCACCCAAAAGCAGAGCTTCAGAGGAATTACCTGTCTGGGTGAAGCTGCTCCTAGCTCCAAGCCAGCACTGCTGGGCACAGGGCTGGCACTGGGCTGGCACTGGGCTGGCACTGGGCAGCAAGTGCCTCTGGCTTGCTGTGCCATTCAAACACCAAGTCTAGAAATGCTGGAGAATGTCTAGATTCTATAAATAACCAATTTTCTCTCCTCTGCACATACTCAGTGCTCCAGGAACAAGGCGTGGATGGCACCAGAGCACTCCCAGAACTGGACCCACAAGGGACTGCAAAACCAGAGCCTTCCTGGCTGCTGGAGCCTTCTCCAGCAGGACAGAACCCACCTGGGCAGCCTGGACCTCAGCAGGTCCTTTCCAGCCTCAGCCATTGCAGGACCCTGATTTTCCCTCCTGCCTGCACGCTTGGGGCTCCAGCTCCAGAGCAAACACCAGGTCTTGGTTAGTGACATAATCCCCTGAATCCCAGCAGCTCCCATTTCACAGGACACAGCTGTTCACTTCCCTGCACACATTTTTATAGTCACTTCTTCCCTCCTTCCCCCCTCCCCCAAAATTTTTCTGCCTTTTGCTGCTAATGTTAAATAAACACATTTTCAGGATGAGAGTTGTAACTCTATCCCTTATTTTTCATTCCCCTGTCTTCTTCAGGCCAATATTTAAAGGTTTTATGTCCTCAGAAACCTTGCAGACACAAGGCTGGCTGCACTGCCATGGCTCTTGGCCACCACTTTGTTCAGCACAGAGAAGAAACCAAAATTCTCAAGGCAGCTCAGCTCCTTGGCATTGCACAACACAAGGAAGGACCAGAGATCCCACAGTCCCAACACTCCTCATTTCATGTTCTGCAATACCATCCTCATCTCATCCCAACATTCCCTCCATTGCACACCTATTTCCTGCTCCTCCTTGCTCCCCAAAAAACCACAGCCCCAAGAAAACCACAGCCCCCCCAAAAAAACCCAGCCCCCAAAAAAACCCAGCCCCCAAAAAAACCACAGCCCCAAGAAAACCACAGCCCCCCAAAAAACCACAGCCCCCAAAAAACCACAGCCCCCCAAAAAACCCAACCCCAAAAAACCACAGCCCCCCAAAAACCACAGCCCCCAAAAAAAACCACAGCCCCAGCACAGAAAGGAAAGGCCTGGCTGTGCCCTGAGAGGTGACCTCCTCCTCCAGCCTTTCCAGGAGGCAGAGCCAGCCCAGGAAAATCTTCTGGGCAGATTTTCCACCTGGTTTGATGCTGGAACACAGCTCCTGCCCAAGATTGGATTTCACTGAGGCTGTTCCTCGAGGTCCCCAATTTGGCCAGCTCCTGGTGGCCTCCATGGCTATGGAAACCCTGCTGCTCCTGAGAGCAGCCAGGTGACATTTCCATGGGCAGGGCTGGCAGTGACCTGGGCAGCCAGGTGACATTTCCATGGGCAGGGCTGGCAGTGACCTGGGCAGCCAGGTGACATTTCCATGGGCAGGGCTGGCACGGTGACCTGGGCAGCCAGGTGACATTTCCATGGGCAGGGCTGGCACAGTGACCTGGGCAGCCAGGTGACATTTCCATGGGAGGGCTGGCAGTGACCTGGGCAGCCAGGTGACATTTCCATGGGCAGGATCCTGTGCCACCCCAGAGACACCACCAGGACACTGCTCCTACACCAGGGACACCAGCTGGTTTCCCCTTCCCAGGCCAGGGCATATCAAACTATATCAAATCCCCTCAGGGCAGCTTTTAAAAACCCAGTTTTTCTTTCCTACTCCTTCCCTCGAGGGGGTCAGCAGCAGAGATGCCCCACACGCCCCTGCAGAGCTGCCAATCCCCAGGGCAGCAGTCGGTGACCTCGGGGACAGAGATGGACAGGGCCAAGCAAAGTACCCAGATCCTGTAACAGAGCATGGGAGAGGCTGCTGCTTGCTTCCTTAAGTAAAGGATAAAGTTTTAATTCAAGCTGATCTCTGGGGAGAGGAGAAGGTAATTGAATCCATAGGAAGCAGCAGGGAATGAACTGAGTGACCCTGGAGCCAGGCACGAGCAAGCAGGGCTCCCAGGGGTGACAAAGCTGGGGGGACAGAGCAGCACCAGATTTGCTGTGGATTTTTTTCATCCCCTGCTCTGGACACACACACATTTCCCCTGTGCTGCCTCACAGAGCAAACAAATGTCATCTCTTCGGGAAAACTGGAAAGACTATTTTCTTCCCAACCCTTCCACCCGCTCGGAATCCTCCCCTGTGCAGCTTGCAGCAAAGTGCTCCTAATCCCCCAATTCTCTCTCTACCTGCAGGGAGAGCTGAAACCCTACCCGTCCCCTCCCCCAGCCCTCCAACCACACTAATCCATCAAATTCCCCAGCCAGCAGCCCACCCCCAGCCCCGACAGCAGCAATCCTGGCACCAGATGTCCACTGACAAAGGCAGAGCCAAGCACCAAAAAGCAATTGCCCATCACCCCTGTCCCGATGGGCCCCGGGCAGAAAAAGCGAGTTCAAAGCCCAAGGAGCAGAGCAGCATCGCAGCATCCTTCTGCCACTGCCACCCCTCACAGGAGGGACCACTGCCCTCTCTGGGGACACGGGGACCAAACTGCAACCACCTCTGAGCCCACCGAAGGGTTACAGCTCCCCTCTGGCATCGGGGATTTAAACCAGGGGTCACTGATAGGAAACAAAAGGGATTTTATTAAAAAAAAAAAAAAATCAAACCCCGAGCAAGACATCTGTGCTGTGTCCACACGAGGCTGGAGCTGCATTAGCAAGGACTTTGTTTGAAGAGAACTGCTCTGCTGCCGGCTCCCTCTGCGCCCTGCCAGGGGGGCTTTGCTGGCCAAACCCAGCTCCAGATTGGCCATCTGGATTATCTGGTTTTGCTAAACCTGACTGCCAGCCCGGCCTGGGAGACAGCACACCCATCTCCAGGGATCTGCTCACAGAGGAGGTGCAGGGCAGGGTAATTTCCCCTCCACACCCTCAGTAACCTTTCGAATGCACGAATTGTTTTACTTTTCTCCCTTTCCCTTCAGTTTGCTACCATTGCTTCCAGTTACTACACCAGCCTCCTGTGGCAAGTCCTGCTGGCTGCTCACTCTCCCAGCCTCCATCATTATTTCACAAATGCCATTTCGAGCTTTTCCACATTTCCCTCAGAGAAGAAGAGACGTGTGGGCAGGCACAGCCACGCAGGAGGGACAGGCTGGGCACGCCAAAGCCATCCCCAAAAATCCGTGTTAAAGGAGCCGGGAACAACACCCAGGAGAGGAACAACGCCCCGTTTCTACAGCTAATTAATCGCAGCACTCTTCCTGGCTGGCTTCTGAAAGGACTCCAGCTGATGGTTGTGAGCATCCCTCCTCCCTGCCACGCATCCCCGGCCCAGGGACGGCCCCTGCCACCCACGCTCCCTCCTCCTCCTCCTCCTCCTCCGCCACAAATCCGGGGGAAATTTGAACTGTCATTTTCCCTCTTACACCCAGGTTTAGTGCTGCTGCTAGAGCATCATTTTATTTATGGCATTGCTTCTGCCGTTGTAACGATCCTACATAAATTCCTCGTCCCGATTCCCCGACAATGCTTGCTGCTATTATAATAATGATCCCATCCGAATGGCACAGGTGCCATTATCAGAAAATCTGTTTGTAATAGGAAGTAACTGTAAAAAAAGGCATTACACCCAAATGAACTACTTAAGGATTACCATAACCAGGGGCCTTGCCTCAACTCCCTCAGCTGCAGCGCTGCTGCCTGCCTGCTCAGAAATAGACAGCAAGTCAAAATTAGCAGGTAAGTCATCCTGTGATTTGGGAGCTGGAGCTGCACCTGAGCACTCTGTGGCTTCATCATACAAATAAAATCTACCTCCACACAGATTTAATAAATAATTTTTGCAATGTGCTTACTAAGTGCTAACGAGAGCACTAATCAGTACATGGAGAAATGGAAACGCACCCTCACCCTTACCCCCCCACAGAAGTTACCTGAAAACAGCAAGGAAGGGCAGAACGGCCCCTTTAAGCACCCAAACTCACCCAAGTGCACACGAGATCATGCACAATTAAGGCAGAAGTCACTTCAGAAGTGGCATGAGACAGACAAGAAAAACCAAGGTCTTGCAGCGATGTGAGTTTCACAGAGCTCAGATCTCCATCCCCGCCTCAGCCTGGGCACGTTCGCAGCTCCCAGGTGCCGCCTGATTCAGGAAGTTTCACCTACCACAACAGTCATTACTCCTACAAGAGTTCTGGAAGGGCAGCTACTCCTTCAAAGAGAGCTTCCAACAGATGTTTTCCCACCGTCAGCACTGGAACAAACTCGGTGTCTCACACCTTCCACAGTCCCTAATTTCACCAGTTCATTCTTCGCACCCACAAACGCGGCATGAAATAAATTCATATGTAACAAGATTGCACTTCCCTGGTGCCGTGAGATGTGCTGCAGACTCTGCCTACTCCGACAGCAAAGCCTTGCACGGGAGCAAAATACAGCCAGGGCTCAAAATCTCTTCAAACGGAGGGCAGAGGATGGCTGGGGGGCAGTGCCTTTCATCTCCAGGGGAGCCTCACACTCGGCCCAGGTGAGCAGCCTTCCCAAGCTGTTACTACACGAGGGCTGCACAGAAGCCAGCACGAAACGCGTTTCAGCGGCTCCACTCCAGCTCTCGGCGGGGTCAGACAATCCCTCCACCTGGCCGGCAGGGCAGCCCCCAGCGCAGCACCCGGCTCGGGGATGCGCAGCCTCCGCACGCAGCCGGGGCCAGCGGCGCTGCTGCCGCTCCTGGCCGGGACCCACCCGCCGCAGACGGGGAGCAGGAGCAGGAACCGGAGCTCCTGCATCTATTCCTGGCATCGCCGCCGCCCGCCGGGAGCGGGGCGAGCCTCGCCTCGCCTCTCCTCGCTTCGGGCGGGATGATTCAGCCACGGCACTTCAGCTCTGTTCACCGCTGGACCCCAAAGCTCTTCCCAGCAAGGAGCTGCGAGCTGCTATTCCCATTCTGCAGACAAGGGAGCCAGCAGATTGCCATTCCCCCAAAGGCTGTTTTTCTGGCACGCTCCTTCGAGATTAAATCTAGTGAAATGTCTTTGCCTTACAAGAATCTGTACCCACAGGGCACTCAACAGCCAGGGTAGAGAAGGTGTTTGAAACTTGCTGTGATCAAGGTTAAGAAACATAATAAAACACCATATCCTGCTTTTCCAGCTCTTCAGGGTAATGAGGGATTTCCTCATGTATCTGCCGCAACTGTCACCTTGGCAGGAATTTAGTACTTAACACTAAATTCACTCTCTGCACACTGAGCCTTCCGCCGGTTTATTTTGGAACCTCCACCTCCCAAAAAAACCGATGCTCATCCCTTCCAAGTCAAAAGTATAGCTGGGCCTTCTCTGGTTTCAATGCCTTTGATAAATCCCTGCTTGGGCTGCAGGAGGAGGCTGCAGAGCAGGAGCCCCGGCACCGCCTCACTCCCCGAGCTGCACTCGGCCTCGGCAGGAAGACTGGGAATTATTCTGCGGGAGATGCTGTCCCTCTCCCTGCGCCAGGGACCAGCGACTCTCCCGCGGAGATAAAGGACAGCGATCCCTCCCCCGCCCCTCTCCGCGGCCGCTCTCGGAGCGGGAGCGCGCAGGAAGGCGCTCGGGCTGCTCTCGGGGATGGGCGGAGGAGGGGGCAGGAGGGACAGGAGGGATGAAGGGGAGCGAAGCCCCCTCCTCCAGCCCAGTCCCAGCGCCCCCAGCCCCAGCCAGCCCAGCGAGGGGGCGGCGGAAGGCACCAGCCCCCCGCAGGCTCCCCACGCAAATCACCGAGAAGCGCTAAACCAGCCTGATTCACTCCGAGGCAGATTTCTCACTCCTTCCCTTTTGGCGAGGCAAAAGCCCTCAACAAACCCCGAGCAGCAGCGTTAGCCCCGAAAACGGCAGGGCTGGCTGAGCCCCGCACCAACAAACACCGAGCCGGCTCCAGAGCAGAAAAGCGCCTCAGCGCAGGTGGTTTGTCATTCGCAGAGTCTCTCTCAGCAGATGTTCCCCTGTACCATGTGTGGCAATCCCAGGGCGCTCGAATTTGTGATTTTTCCTCCGCTAAGTGACGTTTTCAGGAAAAGGGAAATTAAAGGATAACAAGATGCAGCTATAGAAAGATAGAGCTGTACAGGCTAGAGAATTCTTTTTTCTTTTTTTTTTTTTTTTTTTTGGTTTTTTTTTTTTTTTTTGAGAAGAACCATAATGTTAATGTTAGAAACCGCTTTTCATATATAGCAATGATCAGCTTCATCTTTACACTTCTTTCCTTAGCTGCAGGAGAGTCCTCCAACAACGAACAATATAAATTTAAATTTAATTTCAACTGTTGCTATAACTGCCTCCAGTCAGACCAACTGCTGCGAATTCAAGTCAGAGCCTTGACGTAAGTTACCTGAGTTACCTGCAACAGAAAAGTTCTTTGCTTTTGCCAAAGTGAGAAAAGAATTATAAAGGGATGAAATGTGGTTATTTCTCATGAAAGCTCCAGCTACACAGCTCCCGCAGCCAAATGGAGTTTTTTCCCCCATCTAGTACGTTTCTAAAATTACACATTTTAGACAAATCTGCATCTTGAGCTTGAGCAGTAGCCTAATAGCACTAGCAAACAAGTCATGTAAAGCCGAGAAAATGAGTTGTATTTATGCCGGGAACGGAGCGCAGGAGCTGTGCAATGTTTACAGTGAACAAACTCTGCCCGTTACTCAAAGCTGCAGCCCGCGTCCTGCCCCGAGAGCATCGCGCACTGCCGCAGCCCCGGGCTGCCTCCAACCCATTAAAAATGAAAGGCACTTCCAGCACGGAAAGGAAGCGTAGTAAGAGGGGCGATTTGGGCAAGAGGGCGAGCCGCAGAGCTGCTCCTTTGTGCGGCCAGGGCCACGCTGGATGCGGCTGGCCCGTTTTCTCGCTCCGCAGCAAAACGCCCCTGCGAGCCCTCGGCTGGGGAGGGGGAGAGGGGAGAGGGTGGGCAGAGCCAGGGAGGGGGGAGAGGGACGGGGAGAGGGAAAGGGAGCGGAGCTCCCTCCGCAGCGCCGCCCCGCAGCCGCCCCGCTGTCCCCACCGCCCACCCGGGGCCGCTCCGGCCTCCCGAGACCCCCGCCCGCTCCCCGGGCGTGCGCGCCTAGGGGCAAACAGCTTTCCCTTGTTAAAAAACCCGTTCGATAATTACATTTTTAAAGCAAACCGACCGACTCCGACTCGTCCCGGCGCTGGCGGCCAGCGGAGGCTCCGCGGCGAGGGCGGCCCGGGGACCCCCGACCCTCGGCGGAGGGAGGGAGAGACCCCCGACCCTGGGAGGGGGGAAGGACCCTCGGCGCAGGGAGGGACCCCCGACCCTCGGCGGAGCCCAGGGCGGCCCGGCCGGGCTGGGCGGGGCCGGGGCGGGGCCGGGGCGGGCCGGGGGCGGAGGGGCCCGGCCGGGGGGACCCCGAGAGCAGCGCCGGGGGCTCCGCCGCAGCCCGGTCACTCAGCGTGCCCCCGAGCCTGCCCCTGGGGCTCCGCCGGGCCCTGTCCCCCCGTGCCGGTTCCTCTCAGACACCCCTGATGTTCCACAGAGCTGCGCCCCTCAATCGCAGGAGAATCCCCTCGCTGCGCCCCCCGCCCCGGTCACCAGGGCAGCCCGAAGGGGAAACTGAGGCACGGGGCTGGGAGAACCCTCGCCTGGAGATTCATGGCCATACAAAGTCCGGCACCACTCGTGTGTGATGAGATAAACTCTCACCTCTAAAAACACCAAAAAAAAAAAAAAAAAAAAAAAAAAAAGGAAGTAAAGCCATCAACAAAAGCCACAACCTTCTTCATTTATTTTTCATGGAGCTGCACAGCCGTGCTGAGCTCTTGCAGCCATCTGTAAAGGGAGAAGGTAATTCCTAGCCTGAGGACTTTAGAGTTTAAATAAGATATAAACGCAGCGTGAGAGGACAGCGAAGGGAGCGGCAAGAGGGGGTGTGCAACAAAGGCTTTCTTCAGAGGGAGATCAGGATATCACCGCTGAACGTACACGCCTTTGCATTGACTCTATATGGGATTTCAGAGCAGCTCTGTTATCTCCAGGCAGGAACAAAACACTCTGTTCTTGCTCTTTTCCAAATCATACCAAAAAGTTGGAACCAACCAGAAAAAAAAAAAAAAAAAGAAAAATCACAACAACAACAAAATTCCTTAATTCCTTCTTCCCTCTGCTCCCCTCTCAATTTTGCCTGTTTTTTTTTTTTTTCCTTTTCCACACAGAGAGATATTTTTCTGATTTTTTTTTGTTTTTTTTAAAGCTCTGGGCTGAAAATCCTGGGTCATTTGGGAATTCTCGGAGCCAGCGGCCGTAGCGGGGCTGAGCACAGAGAGGTTCTTGGCAGGCCCCAGCGTGGAGAGGGCTGTGCTGGAGCATGTGCTGGGAGAAGGGGGGCTGCGGGGGGCAAAAGAGGCCACATACATTTTTAGAAGAAAAAATAAAAACCAGGAGGAAAAAGAAGGAAAAAAAAAAAGCGTCAGCGAGGCCTGCCTGGCGCACACGCCAGCTCTGGGGGCTGGGAGCGGGGGAGCAGAGGCTGGGTGGATGGAAGTGAGGATCCAGATTGAAAACAGATGGGATTTTTCTTGCCAACCTGACATCCGAGACCGCGGGAGGCGGGGTGAAACTTCCCTTAGAGAGGCTGGCAGCCAAGAGATATGGTGGGGGGGGGCCCCCGAAAAATCCCAGTTTGGTCTGAAATCCCTTCTCGCTCCTGCTCGGCTGGGGCTCCGGGGTCAGCAGAGAGGAGCCTGCTGGAGCTGGGCTGCTTTCTATACTTTGAGGGGCTCGATTTTACCGTGAAGTGTCTGATTCATCTGTTCCTGCCTGCTGGAGCCCAGCCCAGCCTGGCAGTTAATACTTGCCCTGGGAGACATTTTAGGGGCATTTTGCACTGCTGTGGATCCCTCTGCGTATGCTCAAAAGGGAAACCCGTGCCTGTGCACAGAAATAACCCCACAGGGCACACAGGCCACGACCTCCTCCCAGGGGTGAGCTGGAGTGGGGCTGCAGAGATCCTCATTTCCGTGTAAAAAGGCACCATCAAATGTTGGAGCACTTCACGCCTCTTGGCACAGCCCTGGGCACCCGAGCTGGTGGTCACCAGCAGCCCGATGTGCAGGTTTAAGGAGTCCAGGATTCAGGACATGAAGGTGCTGGGGCGTGTCCAGAGAAAGGAAAGGAGCTGGGAAGGGGCTGGAGAATTCCTGAGGAGCTGGGAAGGGGCTGGAGAATTCCTGAGGAGCTGGGAAGGGGCTGGAGAATTCCTGAGGAGCTGGGAAGGGGCTGGAGAATCCCTGAGAGAGCTGGGAAGGGGCTGGAGAATCCCTGAGGAACTGGGAAGGGGCTGGAGAATCCCTGAGGGAGCTGGGAAGGGGCTGGAGAATCCCTGAGGGAGCTGGGCAGGAGCTGGAGAATCCCTGAGGAGCTGGGGAGGGGCTCAGCCTGGAGCAAAGGAGGCTCAGGGGGGACCCTGTGGCTCTGCACAGCTCCTGCCAGGAGGGGACAGCCGGGGGGGGGGTCGGGCTCTGCTCCCAGGGGACACCAGGACAAGAGGGAACAGCCTCAGGCTGGGCCAGGGGGGTTTGGGTTGTTCCATCCAAGGGTGGTCAGGCTGCCCAGGGAGGGGTGGAGTCCCCATCCCTGAAGGATTTAAAAGCCATGGGGATGTGGCACTTGGGGACACGGGGCAGTGGTGGCCTTGGCAGTGCCAGGGGAAGGGATGGACTTGCTGATCTGAGAGGGCTTTTCCAACCTCAACACCTCCATGATTCCGAGCTGCACACAAATTCCAAACAGCCCCAAAGCCACTCAGCAGTGACTCATGCAGGAGCCAATTTTGGCTGGCCTGAGGTGGGGCTGGAGGAGGGGGTCACACTCTGGGTCACGCCTCCTGTCCCACTCCAGCCACACAGCCCCTCCTCAGGGCCAGCAGGACTGGCTGCTGCAGATCCCAGCACAAGAGGCAGAAGGGTCCCTGGGGATGCAGTGCACACACGAGTCTGTGTGATGAGGGGGATTTTTTACCCCATTTTGGGATAAAAATCACTGCAAAAGGCTTGGTGGGCACAAAGCCCTGCCCAGCACAGCCCGTGGACTGGCACAGCTGCCCCTCCACACCAGGGCACGGGTGTCCCCTGGGCCTGGCAGGGACCTGGGGTCCCTGTCCCCCCAAGATTTCACAGCTACTTGACAAACCAGAAACAAAAAGTTAACGGTGTGGGCTTGACCACATATTTTCCAGGGGCTCTGGGAGACCAGCTCTCCCCAGGCCGGCTAACACACACTCTTTTCATTCAGAGCTTTAAATACCCAATTGTGTCTGTTTTCAGCACGCTCATTTTTAGCATTTTAATGATATGGTCCCCGGCTTTCACCCTCCTTGGACTGGCCCCAGCGTGGGGGTTTTTTCTTCTTTTTTTTCCCTTTTTTCCCCCCCTTCTTTTTTACCATCTTGCCGAGTGAGAGGGGAAAGGGAAGAGGGTTAGCAAGAGGTCACACGTTTCTCCTAACCCAAGTGTTTTTGCAGCAGGCAGGGGGTCCTGCTGGGGACAAAGAGGGGCAGCCCCTCGGGCTGTGCTGGCTGCAAGCGCTGCCCAGGGCTCCAGACAGGGACAGACAGTGGGCAGCAGTGCCCAGCCCTCGCCCTGGCACGGCCCAAACCTCCCTCACCACAGCCAGCCCTGC
>NC_082369.1:1237500-1322764 GCF_027477595.1 Haemorhous mexicanus
GATTTATATATCTCCCAGATTTCCATAAATTATGGACTCGAAGCAGGAACAAAGCCATATATATTTAGAAAGTGTTTTCTTTTTAATTCACACAGTAATGTGCAAATGCAAGAATGATCCTCCCTGGACCGACAGATCAGGACAGGTCTAACTGTGTACCCTGATCTTATTAGTGCCTAGTGGCAGATGCCTCTGGAAGCACATCAAAACAAGATAAAGATGCAGCCATAGTCATACTGCCTTGCTACTCAGCAACAAAGGAGCTGGAGCCAGTTTTTTGGCTTTTGGGACACCCTGTTGTCTCTGTTTCTTCTGAGAATTATCTAAAGGTTTTTTTAAGACTATTTAAACTTTTTTGCATTCACCATATTCTCCGGCAAATATAGAAATAAATCCTGAATTTAGATTACCATATAAAAACAAACCTCTTTATTTTAAAGATGCCATTTACTAATCTTATATGTTGCCTACTTAGAAAATACAGGGGGTTTTCCCCTGTTTTTTCCCGCCACATGTGATTTTATAGATCTGTAATAGCACTCTCATCATCTGTTTTCCACTTTGAAGAGTTTCAGTCTGATTTACTGATAATTTTGTCAATTTACCAATAACTTCACATCTTCTTCCATGGTTGAAATATAAGACAGATAGTAGACTGTCAACTTGCTCTTATATCCAGCAATACACTGTAAATTGAAAGAAGCAGCTTTTAAAAGAAGAAAACCTCCTTACCACTGGGTGGCTTGGGTCGTGGAGGGACATTTTTCTTGGGTGGTAATGCTGGTGTGTCTGATTTGCTTTTGAAAGGGTCATCTGTGAATCCTGCCCCTCCAAAAGAGGAGGCAAAGGGGTCTGAAGGTACTGACTACATGAGAAAAAAGAAAAGAAAAGGGATGTAAGCACACTGGAGAATACCTGTGGTTTCATGAAGCTACAGGTTAAGTCAAGTAAAAGCATTAATTTCAAAACCTGAGGGCAGATGTACAGAATTGTAAGTGGTGTAGGAGGCTAATGCTCAATGACAGAGGTAAGATTCCATAAACATTCAAAGACCTTATGCTCTTAATCATTTAAGTACTTCTAGAACTTTTAGTCCTAGCAAAAAAGTTGATGAGGGAATAAAAGGAAGTAAAACTTTACTCTTTACTATTTGGCAATGAACAGTCATACCACAGCCTGACCTTCACTCTAATAAACAGAACCATGACAGAACCTGGAAAAACAGTGCAGAAGGGATAACTTTATTCCAAACTTTTCTGAAGTTACACATAGGTATTTGACTTTTTAGTCAAAACCTTAGGGAATATCCAAAAGCATGTGTTTAAATCTTCCTATATTCAGACAGCTTTTCTAAAGGACTCTCCTACCGATTAAGAAGCACACAGGTATTGTGCCATGCAGGGAAATTTATCATTGTGAAATGAAGAAAGAGGAGTTTTGTGAAAAAGGTAAAAATTGCAGTCAAACCTTTGCTAAAATATCTACCTCAAGCCAGCCGTGTCTACTGGTAAAGGCTGTTGCCATCTAGTGGAGAGCTAAAACCCTCCCCAAAATAGTAAAAGTTAGGAAAGGAAAAAAACAACCAAGAAATGTAATTAGTCAAAATGAAATGATAACTTATTTTATTTTTAACATTTACTCCACAGTGTTCAAGTGTTACTGTAGAACTAATGTATGGAGTTGGGCACCGAGTTAACTAAATTCCAAACTTCACCTCAAGAAAGCAGACCAAGACCTATCCAGTTATCCATTTTTTTCATGTGTGTCCTGAAACTTTTTCTTCATCTGCTATTTAAAATGACCAGAAATTGCACACTTAAAACATGGGAGAGACTGACTGACCGTAAGAGTGGAGTAAGGTTAGGTTACATTTATTTAGTAGCATAGTATTTTGTTAAAAGTTGGACTCGATCTTAGAGGCCTTATCCAAACAATGACTTTATGGTAAGCTTAGAAACAAGTCAGGATACTTACTATGAAGTAACCAAGAAGCAAATCCCTTCTTAGGAATTTGCAAAATTACTCCTTAGGACTTAGATGAAGACTGGACACTAAAATATATTAATATCTGCAACAACTACCTCTTCTTACAAGTTAAAACTAGATGTTAACTTATTTTCATGATCTGGTAATTGAAAATATTTGTGAAAAATTTATTTACCCCTACTGAATCTACCAGTCTTAGTAAGACTTTGCCATATCTGACATGGTTGGAAAATTCTTTGCTATATAGCCGGTGAGGCTGACTGGAAGAAAATGAACAAAACCAGATTGTCAGCTAAAAAGTTACAATCATATCACACTCTTTTAGAAAGTGTCTTTACCTACATTTTTTAAAGGCCAGTTGCCTTCCTTTTAACCTTTACCTTTGACATCTGACTGAAGTCTGCAAATCCCTCACCACCACTGAAAGCACCACTTCCAAATGGATCCAGTGTTCCAAATGGATCTGGAACAGATATGCAGAAAGAAGTTATTTTGAATAATACTTAAGAATTACAAGGAATGCTTGGTGGTGCCAATGAAGCACAAAACTAGGCAGGTGGTATTTTGACCTGCCACGAGATGTTCAAAGAGAATTCCAAAAAACAATAGGTTTTCTACCAGTTGTTTGGAGGGAAAATATGAGAAGAAAACAGTGAGATATATAGTGCCACAAAGACAGCCTTCACGAAGTGTGACAAGACCATGGCACTTTTTGCCAATGGTTCACAAGACTCTTTATGCTCAACTCTTATATTTGATTCTTCATTCATAAAAAGATACCTCATTATAAAATGTTTACTTCTTACCTGGACCTTTTGAAGAGATACTGGAAGATGTAAAAGGATCAGTGCTTTCAAAAGGGTCAGGCTAAATAAGAACATACACACATAATTATTTTTCTGCTGGACTGTGCACTTACCATTTCATGCCTATCAAAATCTCTTGCTTTAAGACAAATAGTTTCCAGTTTCAGACCACTCTATTCAGTGGACAGAGTAGGATAAAATCAACTCATTATATGAAATTTACATTATTAGTGCATTTGGCTTATGACTAGTATTGACACTAACAGTTACCTACAAATGAGAAGCATATTCTAGTGAAATATATGCAACATTAGTTACCAGGGCAAAACATGAAAATACACCCACAAGTGTTTAGTCTTTAAGCAACAGACAGAATATTCGAGTCATGCATTTTTATCATTAATAATGCAGAGAGGCTGTATACTGCTTCTTTATAAACAAATGGTTTTTACAGCTGCTCTTTAGTTTGACAAGTCAGCTTTTATTTAAGTACAATCCTATACTGCAAGACAAACTAACTTCCCACAGACTGAAACTGGTCTTGGGTAGCAACACTCAATGAACTGCATAAAAATGAGGAAAATACTAATAAAAACAAAACAAAAAAACCATACTCCCTCCCCAAACAAGCACCCATATGTACATCAGGACACTTTAGAACTGCAACTACGGCTATAACAAGTGTGTTCTGTGCAGTCCCGCCACTGTGCTGGCTCCAGAGTCTGCTGAGGGCCCAGGAATCCTTTAGTCACAGCAGTTCCTCCATCTCATTCACTATGTGACTGCAGAAATCTATGGGATGGAGGGAATGGTGGGAATGAGTAGGTGCTGCTGCTTTGAAATTCCCAACAGAGAGGAAAAATATCCACCTAAATGTACCTTCATGGTGAATGTACCTCATTATCATGGAACCAGAGAGAACACTGCTGATTGCCTAAACAATACACACTTACATCTCAAGAATACAATTAATGATACTTCATCAGTTAGGAAAAAAGTATTTTGTGTTATTTCACTCCTTCTAGCTTTGAGACAATAAACCTGTCGATAGTAAAGAAATCTATTAGGTGTAGATTTAAAAATTACTGACCTTTGAGGGTAAAGTGGGGTTTTTTGTGAACGGATCTGAGGTAAATGGGTCACTCTTCACCTGTTTCTTGAAGAAATCCTCAGGGGCAGAAGTACGAAATGGGTCGCTTTCCTTAAAGGGATCTCCTCCAAAGGGATCTAGAAGGAGCATGAAAAGGTAAATACAATGTAGCACTAGTGTGTCTATAAAGAACATTCTATATTTGACCTCACACTCACTGATACAATTTTTCTTACACGAACACAATGTTTTGATAAATCTGATAGACTTCCAGAGATCTCTCTGCAGAGGGTATTACTAAGTTTGAACATGTTAAATGAAGCTTTCAGACTTAGAGAGTTACACAATTCTCATTTAACATATTGATTCTGAATGCACACCCTGTTGGGTTTCTATGCTCCCACATGCAAACCAAAAATCTCAAGCCAGGGAAAACCTTTATGCTTCCTTCGTGTTTGTAAATCTTTGTGTTTGACTACAAATCGTTTATACCACACCTGTCCTCTCATTAAAATGGGCTATTACCTGCTGGAGCAGGTGGCTGTTCTGCAAAAGGATCATGCTGGAATGGGTCACCTATGCAGAAGAGAAAAACAATTTGTTTTATCTACTATTTAGCAAGGTAAGTTTGTGAAAATATTATTTACTCAACAATTAATCTTCAAGGTCCTAGATAAGCACTTGTCACTTACTGCCTTTGAAGGGGTCTGCTCCCTTAAATGGATCCGATTTGAAAGGATCTTCTGACTGGAATGGGTCTGTATGCAATTCTTGTGTATTATTGGTAAACATCAAGGCTTTATTCTTAAATGGATCATCCTAAAAATTAAAAGGAGAAACATCACAACAGCTTGTCATGATAAAAATAAAAATACCCAGTTACCCATTAAGCAGAAATTGCATGCTATCTTGGTCCCTGATTAACAGTCTTTAAAATTACTTCCTAAAGAACTTTCTGAATATGTGACTTCTAAGTAGAACTAATTACACAGCAGAAGGAAATGTGTATCCCAAGGCTACACAGAACACCAAAAGATAACAGTACGGTAGCAATTAAATGTTATACTGTTGCCCATATTAATATATGCAACTCTCAAAATACTTTAATAACAAAAGCAAACCAACCCCAAACATCACACTATCAAAAAATTCTCCGCCATTATAGCTCAGCTTCAGGTAAGACACTTATTTAAAAAGAAAGGATACAAAAATAATCAGTGGACTACAAATAAAACAAATTACTACCGAGTAGTCAGATACTAGATTGCTTCTTGTTAGTTCATCTTTGAGCTTAAAGCTCCAAATACTGATTTCCCATGATAAAGCACTTCATGCAGAAGAGTCACCCCAACATTTTGATGACAAGAGCTTTCTCAGCAGAGGCCAAATCTACATTTGTCAAGTTGCAGAAAATAGCCTGCATGAACAAGCAGCAAACTGAAGTTATGAAACCTCTTCATGACATTCATCTGAATGATACCCCTGGCTTGGGTCTAATTTGGAGGTCTCTGATGAAACACCGAGTGCAGACAGCACCTGCACAGCAGAATTCCAGGGACATTGGAAGCCATCACAGCATAAGGAATATCCTGAAATAATTACCCACTTACATGGCCCCCAACACCAGAAAGAGACAGGATTTCTTTCATCCTTTACAAGATGCAAATGAAAACATCCTAATTAATACTTCTCAGAACAGCAGGAGGGAGGTGGGGACAGAAGGAAGAGGAAGGAAGAATTGAGAAACAGGAAAGTGGCACAATGGTTTAAAAAAATTGCTATGAACATAGACTGGTGTTTTCTGCCAGTAAGTGGCTCCTAGGTTTTGCAAGAAAACATCTGGAAGTTTTCACTGGAAATTAAATATATTTATGCAAGCCATGCAAGCACAGAAACTAAGCACTAAAGTGTTTTAAGACCTTTAGTACATGTTTCTCAATGTACTGTCTTTATCTACACTGTTCTTCTTTTGAGCAGTTCGTTTTTACAGAGCAAGTGTAAAGTACTGCATAAAGGCAGCAATGCCTGGTAAATATTTACTAACACATTATATATTCAACTTCATACTAAACCCATAGCAAATACTCTGCTTACAACAGTAAACATGTTTCCATAGTGAGGAAAGGCCACATAGATGTGCAAGCAGAATCAAACAAGTATGCAACTTTCATCTTGTCATATTTAAGACAAGAAATAGGGTTAAAAAAAAGAAGAAAATTCTTGTGTTTTAGAGGAATAGTTAATACCCAAATCAACATTACATACCCAAAACATATTGACTCGAAAAATGTTTAAGAACTTGAAAGATTTTATGATTTGGGAAAAAAATGCTGATTAAATAAAAACATAATAAGTGAGAAAGATGATCCTGAAATTATTTAAGCAAAAGAGAACCATCCTTTCAGAAAGGGAATACGAGATGTGTAATAAATATAGCTCAAAGTAAAGCAGAAATCTGTAAAGCTTCCTTTGGAAATAAGGAAATACACGATAAAGGAAAATTTACAGCAAAAGAAGATTTCACCTTGATAAGCTGAAGAAGAAAAAAAATGGAACACTAAACTGGAAATAAAGCCCCATCTCTGTCCTGAGACTGAACATGTGACAGGTCACAAATCCACAAGACCATGTGCCAAATACCAGCTAAACAATACTTCAGATAAGATGCAAGTCAGAAGCTTAATTAGTGTAAAATACACTAAATGACAGGATTTTTTTTTACCACAGCTCCGTAATTGCTTCTTTCTGTCTGCCCAAGGCCTTCACTCATGTCTGCTAAATTTGTCAGACTCCCACCATGAATCCCATTGAGAGCTTCATTGTATTCTTCAATGCTCTTATTCATTTCCTGATGGCTCTCTTGCAGCTGAGAGAGTTTACTTCTTGCCTGAGAGGGAAAAATGTTTTAGCATGTTACTTAAGAACACTGTCATTCTTACAGTCCCCTTAAACACTGGTGCCTGACAGTTGCATTTTATCCCCAACAGAACTGAATGCTTCCTGACTCAAACCAGGAATTTACCTACTAAACACCAGTCAAAAAGGCTTATTTCATGAACCAGGACTTTTTCCTCCTCTGAAAAATAATTTTCCAACTCATTTCAAGAAGCAAAAAATTGTATAGAGTACAGTGAATACCTGGTTTATTTCTTCCTGGGTTGATTTTAAAGATTTGATTATTGTTTCAAGCTGCACTTTTCCAGCCTGGATACTCTGCTCTAGCTGAGTCTCTTCTTGCTGGAGGCGATTCAGCTCTGCTTTTGCTCTATTAAGGTCATCTTCCTGTAATTTTAAATCTGATTCCTGAGACTGAATCTGCATTTTTAGTGATGAAATCTGAAACAGTAGAAAAATCAAAGTGAAATTTGGAATAAATAGGACTTATTAAATGGTGAATTTACAATAAGTAATAGAAAGTGGTACAGCAACCTATCAACTACTAAGGAAAATCTTTAGAACTTAATATGAAGAAATGCATGCTGCTTCTGCTGTTGCACAAAATCCTTGATAAAAGCACATTCAATAAAACCTAGAAATACTATTTTAAATCAGAGAAATACCCCACTATTTATAAAGGTAATCAAAAGCTGTTTCCTAGATGTTCATCTTCAGAACTTGGTCCCATTCAAACATTTATCAAGTAGTTTAATGTTGATTTTAAGAGTTAAAATTACAGAGTTGTTTACAACCTTCCTTATACACTTTTTTCTGCGACTTCCTTACACAGGAAGTTTCTACCATAAGGTAACATCCTATTTCCATCGGCAATTGCATCCACCTGAAAACTCAATCCTGATGACATTCAGAGTGATCAAAACCAGCACCACTGCCACAGACTGTCTCATGGGTTAAAACTACTGATTTTCAACTGCCCTATTAGGCTGAATAAATGTTTGATATATCCTCAGAACAACAATTCCTGTAGAAAGGGACCCCTGGAGATCATAGAGCTCAACCCGATGATCTTTATGACCTTTACAGAAGGTATTAAGGATGGTAAAATCTTTTCTTGGGCCACTGCATTTGCGTAAAAATTGTTATTTGTGGTAAAAAGAAAGTTTATTCATTAAATAAACAGAATTTCCCTCAATAGAAAACATTTTACTCTTGAGCCGGTCCAAAATTAACATCCACTTACCACCTGTGTTTCTTCCTGGCATTTCTGCCTTACATCATTCAGCATATCTTTCAGTTTGGCTTTCTGCTGGTCCATCTCATCCAGGCGGTCTTGGGCATCTTGTTTTTGAGCCTCCAGCTCTTGCAAGTTACTTGTTTCCCTATCCAAATCGTTTTGCAGCTCCTGAAGAAAATTCCACAACTTGTAACGCATATTTAGCTGTTGTCTTAAGGAAGCATCAGCCACAGACAAAGAACTTAACAAAATTCAGAATATTTTCTATATCATATAGGCTACACTCTGCATTGGCCTATTTTGTTTCTGCAGGAACTTCTGTAAGACATCAGGAAATAAATCACTGCTCACAAGAAGGAAAAGGGACTGTGACACACAGCACATTGCATTGAGTTATCCTAATTATCAAAACCAATCTCTCCAAACACCAATTTCCTCAATTACATGTTAGTTAAACACTAACAAAAAAAGACATTCAAATTGTTCACATATACTATGCTTATATTAGCCAGCATCAGATGAAAACACTCTGATGGAGAAGAGTAAAATAAATCTTTTTCTGCCAGTTAGAGGAAAATCCCAAGAAAGAAAGTGACAGAACAACAGAAAAAAATCCTATATTGCTACATATTACTTAGATTAACATGAAAACTACTGATGATAAGCAGTTTTTACCTGAACTTCATTGGTTTTCTGTCTGATTGATTCTTCCTTTTCCCTAATGTCCTGCTCCAGAGAATATTTTTCTCTGTCAGATAAACAAGAACATGTATTTGTGATTAGTTAAATAACACAACACACATGTAAAAATCAATTAAATATTAGTCTGGAAACACAATGCAGACAAAAATGCCAGCCTCTATTCTCAAGTATTCTTTAAAGAAGAAGAAGTTCATTGGTATCAATTATTCCTTGAAAAATGCCATCTGTGCCCATCATCAATCTTCTCAAGTCACCTGATAGACCTGTAGGGTACCACTGGGAAATTCATCACCAATTACAGCAACGAATAATGACAAAATGACTAAGAGAAAATAAACCGACACATCAGTACTACAGACTTAGGTGCTCTACACCAAGACAGTGTTAACAGTCCACAACTATTACCTCTGCAGCTGTGCAATTTCTTGACTAATATCATCCAGCTCCTTCACCCCTGTAAATTCTCCTGATCCAACAGAACTTGCACTATCCTGTTAATAATGAAACAATCTATTAAAATGTCAAGTAGTAACAAAGCTCTTCCTTTAACAAAGGCTGAGGACAAAGGTGGGATACAAAATCCTCATTATTTGCATTTGCAAAATTCCATAAGAGACATCAAATTACTCTGTAACAAGCAAGGAACATGCCACACAATTCTACCCCTGAGACAGGAGAATTTTTAATATGCCTGTTTAACTGAACGCACAGCAATGAAAGGAAAGGCACAATGCCAACAAGGAAATTGCAGAAATGGCAGAAATGGTAGAATTAAAATTCAAAACCTAAAACTTAGTTCTGCTCTAGTCAATAGTAAAGTTTACAGAGGACATAATGAAATCAGATTGTAATTCCAGTCTTCTAGAGCCCTGTCACAAATTAAAGGCAATTTTTGCAATTATACCCCATTTTCTGTAGGTTGTTTCTACATTCATTCAAGCAGAGATCAGGGAAGATACAGAGGGCATCCCCTGCCTTCTAGATAAGCTAAGAAAGGATGTCAGCGTTACGTACAAAACTGGTTGTTATTGTTATTATAAAAAGGATTGCTCTTTGACAAAAAGCTCACCACAACTGAGCAAAAACTGCAGCACTGAACTCACTGCTAGTCTGACAAACCAGGAGACCTACAATTTTTATATAGCGTTTCAAAGAGAAGAATGCAGAGTTTGCCTGCTTCACTCACTTTCGA
The DNA here is from genome assembly GCF_027477595.1 of Haemorhous mexicanus. Taxonomy (NCBI): domain Eukaryota; kingdom Metazoa; phylum Chordata; class Aves; order Passeriformes; family Fringillidae; genus Haemorhous; species Haemorhous mexicanus. The sequence goes on from NC_082369.1 coordinate 1,247,409, forward strand.
GACAGCTGTGATAACCACAGAAAGCTTGGCTTTATTAAACATTAAAAAACAAACAAGAACTCAACCAACAAGCCAAGACCAGCAGAGTAAGATTGTAAATGTGACATTTTTGTGGAAACAATAGGTGAATATGCAGTTTAAATAATTTAATTAAAGTCCTCACTTTTGGGGGATCCTTTTTTTGGTAATATGCCATTAAATAATCACAAATAACAACAACAAATTCTTCCAGCAAATCAAAAATCACTTTTATACTGTCAGGCCAGATACAGACTTGCTGGGAGACCTGTACTGAATGCTGGACAGGATCACAGCCACGTGTCTCCCAATATGACTATGAAATAAATTAAAATGAGCTGCTGCACTGATTAGGATAAGAGTCACTTAAAGCTCACAGAAGCATACAGTTTCTTTTCTTTACACTCAGCTAAACACATACTCTATGGAAAAAAAATCAATTAACTGAAAATAGCAGGAAGATTAAAGCTCTCACACCAAGATGTATTTACTGCTCAAAGCTGCAGAGGACTAGTCCAGGAGTAATTTCAACAGCACTGAGCTGCCTGTTCCAGGAACCTCCTGCCAGATCAATACATCTCCAGTTGTTGAAGGAAGGAATATCACCAGGCTGGCAGCCAGTGCTGGGCACTTCACATTGCTGTGACATTATCACCACACCAAGAGCAAGTGGCACAGAACTCAAGAGCAAAGGCAGGCAAAGGTGTAGAAATAAAAACTTTTTTGAAGTTAAAAAAAGCAAACATTAGAAATGTGCATTCCTTTGGACACTGCAATTACTCACACGCCGCATTTCTGTTAGTGCTGAGATCTCAGTTCCTACAGGGGCCAAGTAACCTGATAGAGTCTATAGGAAAAGGATATAGGAAAAACTTTAGGAGGATCATAGCAACAGCAATAATTAAAATAAATAGAGTTCCAAAGGTTTCTGGTTAGGGAAAGCAATAGAAGTAAAGAAAAGCACAGTATAATTTATAGAAAAGGTGAATGTAGTGACATGACAGACATAACTCTTTAATTCAGTTTCAGAAGTGCACTGACATGCTATCAAGGAAAGAAACAAAGCAGGGTCAGCAAAGGATCAGATGCTCCAGTAAAGTGGTATTAGCAGTGATGGATACAGGACTGTGGACTGCTACAAAGGATGAATCTCAGAAACTAGGAAGTCATCACTCCTCATTTAGCCATTAAAAAATTTTATGTTTCCATGGGAGGAATATGGTGCTGATCACAAACAGAGACATGCTGCTCAACCAGCTTTTAATATTTGCTGTTACAAGTTCCCTGACTCAACCTTCTGTATGACAAAGGATTATTCTTTATGGTATATGTTTTTCCAGCATTATTACTCCTTGGTTTATGGAGTATTTTACTGCATTTTTCTTCACCTGCTATCTTGGTTGTTAAAAAATTAGCTATATTTTCAAATGTTATAAGAATTTTGTAAGAGGAGATAAGAAAAAATATTGGCAATTCTTTATCATAATACTAAAAAAACCCCACACAAAATTCACACTCAAAGCCCATTACTTTTAAAGCACCTAAGCTCAGTGTTATCTACAACAAATTGCTGACTTACCTGGATGGGTGTGTTTCTGTCTGAGGGAGGGATCATATCTGGAGTTAACACTTGTGGAGGATCAATCCCTTTGCTGACCTTCTGCTGAATGAGATACATGGCGAGTGCAAACTGGTCTTTGCTGAGCTTTCCCATCTGTCTCGTGTCGGCCAAAGACCTGTTAAAAAAAATATCATACTTACAGACAAAAAAATCTTATTTCTGCTCTACTAAAAAGCCTGAAATACATATATACACGTAATTTCTTTTTGGTTCATCCTCATCAGAGCTTACTTACTCTAGTCAGATTTCCATAAACAGTGCAGTATTTTATTACACATATTTGACCAAACAGAGTAGTGTTAGTCTGTGAAAATATTTAGAGCACTAGAACTTCAAAAGACAATCACAATTCACAGACTGACCTATTTCCCGTGCTCCCAGAAAAGCAAAGGGAGTATTTATTTCTCCCTTAGTTTCCATATAGTCCACCTATTGTAGTATGTGGACAAGTAAAAGAAGTTGGGGTTTTTTGTTTGCTTCTGGTGTCTTTTTAATGTTAGGATCACATTCTGAATCTGACTTCCCAGACCAGCAAGCTACAAAAATACAGCTAGTACAGAATTCTTACCATATATGTGCTAAGAGATTCTGAGATAGACCTGAATGCATAAAAATGTCCTTTACTTCTTGGCCACTCACAAATCCATCCATGTCTGTGTCTGTTTTTAAGAAAATTTCATCATATCGCACTTTTTCCGACACTGGTACCACCCAATTAACAGCTGGCTGCAAAACAAAGGTTGGCATTTCAAAAGAACAGAAATAGTCTTTATGAACACACTAAGCATATATGACATTATCTAGAGCTAGATGTGCTGAACATCTTGCATACTCCAGTCTGACTAGTAAATAAGTATTTTCACTGCATGTTTTAACTTCACACTTTTTATCTGAAAAAAACCACTGATAAACAGCTATTCATCAGTTGAAAAGCATTAATTCTTTGGAAATACAGACCCAATTAGGCATATAAAGTCCTCACGCTAATAGCAGGAGATTTATAAGTAGATTAATGATTTCTTTGGTGTTAAAGCAGATACACAAACAAAACCTCTCCATGGTTCCACTTTCTACATAAAGTGAAAATTCCCCCTAAGATTTGCTACCTCGTGGTCACTGATTAAAATTCACCCAATGTTCTTCCAAGTCTTACCATTCTCATTTCACCCTCTTCACCCAAATCATCCGAACACATGAGGCAGAAATCAAAAAATGTATTTATTTTTCCTACAGCTTACAAATACTCAAATCTACAAAAATAAGAAACAAAGACATGTACCGGTGCTGGTTTGATGCTGTGCTTAGGAGACAAGCTCCCTATGCTGTTCAGACTGGTGCCACTGCCATGGGATGGGGTGGAACGGAGGCTGTCTTTTGGGGGAGGACTTGCAGGGAGAACAGGAACTGCACCAGGAAAGACTGATGTCTTCTTTCTTTTCGAAGGTGGTATGAGAGAAGGGGGCAATTGTGAAGGAACTGACTCTTTCTCAAGAGCTCTATAAACCAAATGCATTGCCTGCAAAGGCAAAAAGGTCAGATAACATTCACAATTATTAGAAAAAGCAACAAGATCTTCCTGTGTCAGTCACTTACATATTAGTAAAACAAAGAAAGTAAGACTAGAAATGTAAACCAGAGCAATTAATTTTGAACGTAATTCCAACAAGTTTAATCTTGACACAGGCAAGAGTCAGTAGGTGGACTTGAGGAAGGTCGTTAAATAGCTCCATGTGAACGACTTAGATTAGAATAGTTGACTGTAGTACAGAAAGCTGCAAAGCTCTTGAGAAAGAAATCAGCTATTTGCTTTGACAGACTAGACAGTGAATTGAGAATTTAAAGCAACCTACCACAGCAAATTCATCCTTGTCCAGGTGACCATCTTTATCAATATCACTGAGATCCCAGACCTACAGCAATTAAGATGAAAAAATGATTTGCAGACCAAGTTACACTTTATGTGTTCACTGTATTAACATGCCCTCTAAAGACTCCTCATAGATTTTGGTGAAGATCATATTAATTATACTACCTATCTAAAAATTCTCTGATGAAAAAGACTGGATTAGAGCACTGGCCACATTAATCAATACTGGCTCTAACAAATTCTAGCTGCAAATTCAGAGAGGTTTTTCATCTTTCTATGATGCAATTACAGAGCCACCAAGCTGAGTAAAAGCATTTAGAGGTGGCTTTCAGAACTGCCCAGAGGGTGTGGGCTAGCAGACCATTCAAATTCCTCACAAGAAAATTCAACAGAAAATTCAATACATCTCTCATTCCTATTTCATTCCTAGATAATTAGGGTTTTCTACTAAAAACTAAAACTATGTGCAACTCCCTCTGGCCCCCTAATTTCCTGTTGGAAAGAATTTAAGCATTTATCAATGTTTAATTTAGTTCATTATTAGGTGAGGCAAATCAATGAAACTTGCAGGAGATTTAGAGAGGTACAAAACTTTGTGAACTCCAACACAGCGCTGTTTAATCATCAATATGACCTGGGGACAGTGGAGTCCACAAAAAGCCAAGACTTGAGGCTCAATTGTGAGAACTCTGCTTTATCACTGGACCCTTGACAAATTTAAGCTCCTTGATTAGACCTTTCTCCATTTCTTCGGTGCCTTATCTCGTCCACAAATTTTTCTGGAAGAGGAAAAAGCTTCCTGCATTTCTATTGTGACAATAACAAGATAAAATCTGAAGCCTTTCAAGACTTCACAATACTCAAGTACAGAATTAAAACAAATCATACTTAGATTTTGTAGATAATACAGAGCAAGAGGCACTTCTTCCTGAAGAGATAAAAGTATGTAACACAGATAGAACTCTGACACAGAATGTACTCAAAATATCAATATGCAAAGCATTAAAGAACGTGTTTTTAATGGAGGCAGAAAAATACTTAAGTTTTGCTTCCCTTGTAAATATACAATGGATAGACAAAACTCAGACCTTGAAACTATTCATAAACACACATGAAAGAAAAACCAACTTGACAATTTGCACTATGAATAAGGGAAGATGTTTTAAGGTATTCTCCTGTACTAACAGAGGATGGATTTAATGGTATATCTAATAACTCGTATTTGTAAAAATGATGAAACAGCTGAATCTAATGTCCTAACAGCTATTATGATTCAGGAAAGCTTTTCCTTGTTTTTAAACAACCAAAATCAAATTTCCACTTGTAAATGAACAGAGAGGCAATGAAGCCAATCTACTCTAGGGTTGAAATTACTACTCTTATTTCTAAGTGGAAGACTTCAGAGTCTTAATGTTCCTGCTTTATAGCTTGCACATGATGCAAAATCTCAGCCAAAACCTGATCTCTGTTGATAAATTACATTTTTAACATTGCAATTACAAGAAGCTAAATAGAGAGTAGCTAAATCTAAACAACTTACTTACCCTTCCGAGGATATCAAGAGGTAGCTTTGAATTCATCAGTACTGGTTTTACTTTGTCTCCTGAAAGTAAACCATTTACTGGCAAAAGGCTTTCAAAAATACCATCAAACTTTGCTTTTTCTTCCACCTAGTTGGTAAGAAATAGTCTGAATAAGTAAAAAAGTGTGTCTGTGTGAGTAATGAAAATGAGATCTTGCAAGAAATAAAGACTGGTCAGTCATGTATTCATCTTAAATTTCCAAGCTTTCTGGCAAGTGCCACTGAACTGTATTTAAATGTAAACCCACAGAGAAAGCTTTGAAATTACGCTCCTAAATCTAAAGGTTATGACAGCTTGGAGATTTTACCATGCAGCAGACAAGGTGAGCTTCTGCTTTAAAGTATCTTTGATAAACTCTATAGAATTAAAACTTATTCTTCCCATTTTAAAGTACATATAACTGCAAGTTTTTTTATTAAATTTCTACCTTTTGGAAATGTTTGGAGTTGAAAATTACCTAAATATAAACATCCCCACATAGGCATCAAAAGTTATTTTTTCCAAATTATATATATTGCTTGTATCATTGAATACTAATTCGAAACTAGGAACTCAAGCTTTAAATTAACAGTTCAGACTGGATGTGGTGAAACGCTTTGCTGTTCCCAGTGGGGTTCCTTTATACAAACAAAGTGCCTAATTGTAGGATTCTGGAAGAAATCCAGGCAGAAGATTAAAATTCATTTTCTTAAAAACATCCCACCAGTGGCTGTCAAAGGGTTGTTTAATACTTATTCCATATCTAAAACTACACCTTGGTGTTCTCTATTGTGCACAGGTTTGCACAGAAAGGGAGGACTTCTGAAATAGGAAATACATTTGATACAAATTTCTCTCACTGGGAAAATTACATACAGGAAAAATATTTACTTCTAAAAAATGGATTGAATGTGTTCTCTTTTACACTTACCCTAACAGCCCAGTGAGTCTCTGTGGGGGGTGGTGTGATCAGCAAAGGACTGCTAGTGTCATGCTAAAAATGAGAAATTTTTTTATTTTTATATATATAAAAATAGATAAATATACATACTTCTGCCTCTAGTACTTATTAATTGCACTAAGTCTGAGATGGTTATAGACATGAAGCTTAACTACATTGAGGAAAATAGGCTGCACGTGTACCTAAATAGAAGTTACTCTCATTTTATAGCATTACAGTACTTGAGTAAGGACATCCAACAGATGCATTCAGTGTCCAAACACAGAACCAATACAAACCAAAGAGGTTCTGCAGCAGCTAGCGCAAGGCAAAGCTGCAGCAATGCCTTTTACTACTCATTCTTGCTAAGCCAGCCCCGAAATAATCTTTTTTGTTTCCTTTTTTTAAATTAATTAAGAGTTTAGCCACATCAGCTTCCTGACCAAGCTGACCAGACTTAAACTCACTCTGGTTTTGCAGTCCAGGAAGGGGCTGGTTTCTTGTCACTCAGCATGACAAGACTGCGGCAGCCCTGGCTGCTGTGCCCTAAGGAGCTGTTTGACAGCAGCCTGAAGTCCCAGAACCATGACATTTATGGAATACAATATCATTCCAATGTTCCAACTGAAGCCTCAATTCTCATACAACACATACCTGCATGTAGGTGGATACTACTTACAAATTTAGGAGGTGGCACAGTCAAATTCAGACTGCTCAGGTTTACATCGTGGCCATTCTGAGCACATGCTACAAGGCGCAACGCAACGTAGAAACCCTACAAACAATCGTGTTGTCTATTAAAAACCGGTTTCAATCGCAAAAAATAACCCACCTACCACTTTTACTAACACTATATATGTGCAACTCAGTAAAAAGAAAACCCCACATGTACAGCCCCATAATGGCAACCACCCCTTTGCTTTTAAGGATGAGTCCAGAAAAACTTTACAGTAACAGGAAACAAAGAGGAGAAAACTGCAAGTTAGTTTTTATGAAGAACTCTCTCCTAATTACAATACAACAGTTTTTCTTTAAAATGAGCAATGTTTTGAAAGAGTTCATTTGTATCTACAAGTAATTTGCTATTTGGTATTCCAAGCCACTTCTAGTAAAAATGCTAAATTTTTTCATGCACAAAAGTCTTCTAAAATCAAATCATAGTTTTCATTTGTGGCTCAATGACTGTGTACCTACACAGTACACACACCAATTATTTACAAAACAAAAGAGATACAGAAAATTAGAACCAAACTTCTCCCGCAGCCTCACTGAGTAATACACTTGGATATGAGCAGTCCTGGGGAAAAAAACTCATCTTGTAAGCAAAACTCAACCCTGAAAAAGATAAAGATAACTACTAGTGGTACCAGGGCTTGATTGAAACAAGGCTAATCTGGGAAAGTTAATACAGGAAGTCTTCATTTACCTGTTTACTTCATTTACCTGTTTATCTAAGTATCCTTTACCCTCTGGGTCAGCCAAATCCCATATCTGTGGAGATACAAAATAAAAGCTGCTGTGAATTTCAAAGAAAACTTAGCTCAACAGCTCCTACTGTACCTCTTCTTAAAGAGTTCATTCAGCTTTCAAGTAATGACAAACAATGTTACTGAATTGTTGAGTTAAAAACAAAAACGTTACAGAAAAACCAAATTTTCTTTTTAAATTTTTCCTTTCACTTAAAAGAAGCGTAAAGACAACTACTGCATTATCCAATTCCTTCAACTTACTTTTCCAAGGATGATATCAGAGAGACCAGACTTTTTAAGAAACAGAGCAGCTTCACTTGCCCCAACTCTCCCTGTGTATGTTGGATCTACCTGAAGGAGAAAAATTAACATTTAATTGAAACGTGGCTGTTGTGAAAACAGATTTAAGAAATGCAATCTTGCCTCTAGGTCAAAAGGAGTTACAGAAATTGCATCACCACTCAGAATTCATAGAGTTTTAGCACTGCAATGGGGAAAAGAAAGAGAAGGGAATCTTGGGGAAGAAGAAACTGCACTTTATTTTTACTTCTTTTTAAGAACATACCTGTTTGTAATATGTTTCATAAATTGGATTCCCGGTAGAAAACTGAAACACAAGTAAGAAAACAGAATAAACAACAATCAGAATTTATAGGAAAAGAAACGTATAGCACTTTGCCTATTACTTCTATTGAGAACCTAAACTAGTGTGTTAATTTGCTGTGTTACACACTGGACACTTGAATTTTAAGCGTGGATAACAGCGATCCACCAAGACCACAGACTACTGTCATCTCTTAGAACTTCTCATTCATCAGGATTCCCACCTCTCCTCACACTTTTACTTAGTGACACTACATAGGAATAAGATTTTGAAGAACAGCTTTGAATTATTTGCCAAAGTATTTCAGATCTCAGTATGAGAAGGACTGATAACAAAGGCCCAGCTTTCAACAAAATGCTGACCTGACTACCTACTGCACCATATACATCCTTATTGAATATTTTCAGCAGACAATTACACACACACACACACATACACACACACACAGCCTGTGTTAACACATTTTCAAGACTAGGATCTTAAACTGAAACAGAGTAAACAAAAAACCAAACAAAAAAAGAACAACAAAAAAACCAACACCAAACCAACCAAACAAAAAAACCCCTAACCCAACCCAAAAACATATATACTAAAAGAATGGCAAATTAACAACTCTCACAATTCCCTGACAATGCTTTTGGAGGATTTCAACTTGGTGTAACCACTGCATTACACGAAAACTGCAGACCCAAGGAAAGCCCTGCCTTTTCAGTGTCCTAAACAAGCAGATCCCAGTTCCTCTTGCTGACATTCCAAGCAAATGGCAGCTGGAATGCCAAAAGATGCAGAAGCCCCAAATCCTATCTTCTTACAGGCCTCCTAGAGTTGCCACGGGAGTTCTAACCCTGTGCAGGTTATCCCTACACATTGCTCTCCTCAGCCTCAATGCCAACAGCAAAAGCAATCTGGTCAAAAACAGGTCAGTCCTTAGACCACTCAGAGGCCTTAAAAAGAAAGCAACAAAACAACTCAATAAAGATGTCAATGAGCAAAACAACAGAGATGTCATAAAACCTGCTTGGGATGACCACTCTCCACCTCCAGGACAGCAGTCAGACACCTGAAAAGGAGTATTTCACACTAAGTCCCATCACTGCTATCTCCTCTCCCAATGTCACCTTCTTCCTTGTTATCCTCATGGATTTCCAGATGTTCTGCTTACTCTGAGAGGAAGGAAGGCAGAAAGATGATGAAAGAAAAGACCAATCAAGAGCACAAAAATTTTATTTTACACCAAGAGGACCTTCTTATGAGTTTACAATAAACATGCTAAATCTTAATTTAAGGAGCTATCCATAATAACTAATTTCTCTGAACCGAGCACAAGCAAACACTGACTCTCTAAAGATTACAGGTCTATTTGAATAGAAAAATATGGCATTTTCAGAACAGTTTCCTAAGCATCTTGATCGTACTTCACTTACATCCATCAAAAAAATAAGCTGCTGCATTTTCCAACATCAGCACCCTCTGGAAGCTCTTGCTCTCCCTGACGGCAGACAGGATTTCAGAAGGATGTTCCAAACATAACTCATAAATCTGACTATTCTTTGTGCTGGCATGTAAACAATCAGCACATATAAGCATTGTGTTCCTGCCCAAGCAGGAAACACATCACTCAGAGAAAAGGTGGAAGTAGGAAATAGCCTGTTCCACTCTGAATAAAACCATGTTCTCAGCCAACTATCACCAAACTATGCATCTCTTGTTTATCAGAAAGCTCAGACACAAGAGTCAACCACCAACCACAAGCTCCTCTAACTGATGCAGCGAGTGACCTAGAGCATGCAGAGACTGGATTCGTACCAAGATAGAGAACAAACTGCTCCAGCAGCAGGACTGAATGATCTCATCCCATCACCAGACATTCCTGTCACCCCCATTTGATATTGTCAGCCATGACACGGAGCTGACTTACCTGGCAGAGGTGGCAGGAAGCCAGGGTGATGTGCTTCAATGCTGTGAAATTTCTTCTACAGCAAATTATTCCCCCAACCACTGCTGAAAAGCACCTCAAGATCAATTCTCTACTTGCAGAATTTTACAAAGATTCAGTCTTTCTGACCGATTTACCTAAATGACTGCATCTCTGTGATGAAGCAGACCAGACAAAATGGGTTCAAGTGATAAAAATAGCACAGCTCTCTATCTACCCATCACCACATGTGGTGACATCACCATCATTCAAGAGGATTCTGTAATTTGGTGACATCTGCTCACAAAGGACCAACCCTAGACTGTCAACACCGGCAGAGGCAAAAATGTTGAAGAGTGCACTGTTGACAATGTCAAAGCACAACCTGTTAGAGCCCTAGTGCCTTGTTGTTTAACCTCCAAGTTGACTTCCTGTTCAGAAGTCGAAGTCTTCAGCCTGCACACTGTGTTTGCACAGTGCACACGCATGGATATTGCTCCAAGTCCCTTAGTGCAGGTCTGGCAAAAAGGCACAAGTAAGCACCTGCCACCAGAACAATTAATTCCCTTTCCTGAAGTCATCTCGGGGTCACAAGGATCTCTGGATCACATTAATTATTTTAAATAAAGTATTATTATGATAAATGATTAATGATAAAATATTTTAAGCTGCTTGAATTACCCATACTCTTTGCAGCTCTTAATATATTGGTATCAATAGTCTTATTTTTTAGCTTTCTGAGTGGATACACCTCAATGTTACAACACACATACTCTCTCCTATTCTGTCTAATTCCATTTCTGGCTTTTACTCTAATTAACACACATCTCCTTAGTAATCACAAAACGGAGGCCATTAGAAGAGGAAGTTTATTACTTTAAAGGAAATTCTGTTTACAGCTAGATTAGCCTTGACAGTTCAATATACGAAAACAAGTTTTAGAACTACAATGCTTCCACTGAATTAGTTAGAAAATACTACATAAAAATAACTGATATGTTTACAGAATGTGGTCTTATATTTTGTAGCAAAAGAAATACTCTTGATGCCAGACTCAAAGATCAATGAGAATTTAAACTAGAGAAACTGGATTTCTAGAGTAATTATTTGATAATGATTTGATTTTTACCAATGTATTATTGAATTTCACAACTATAAACCCTTTCACATCCAGAGTTTATCTGACTTACATATTTTGCACCACATTAATCACTTGAAATTTTCTGATAACAGTTTGTGTTCACATGGATGTTTTCAAATATGTTCACTTAATCAAACCAATGTTAATTAGGACTCTTGCAAAACAGAAACTAAACAGCAGTACATGTTCTTAGTGAGACACACAGCAAGTTATGTTATCCAAGCACCACATAACTCCACTGCGAGACAAATTTTTAGAGTATCACAACTCAAAGATCATTATTAAAAGGAAATCGATATATTTAAATAATCTGAACTACTAATAGGAGTCATTCAGAATGTCTGACTGGCCTAGGTACAGTATAGAAAATAGTTCTGGTTTTAAGACATTGAAGGTAGTGGGGTGGTGTTGCTTTTCTTTTGCTTTGAAGCAAATAAGTACACGGACTCTCTTCGCATGGCTATGGAAAATAATAAACAGTGATCACACTGCTTAGGCTTGAAATATTTAGGTGAGAAATCAAATAAAAAAAACTTTTAACAACAGAAATCAAGCAAGGGATCTTAAGCATTCAACCAGAGCTGGAAACAGCCTCTCCCAGGGGTCAGGGATACGCGCCCTGTCCCTTGCCCTGCAGAAGCTTCTCCTCCTGACAGGCGAACACCTCTCGCTCATCTCTCAGGCCCCTCCCGGTGTCCCCGCTCCTCACGCACCTCCTGTACACCCCACACGGTCACGGCACACCGTCACAACAGCTCAGCAGTTCCAGGCGGCATCACCCCCCGGTACCAACAAGAAAACGGGGTGACGTGCCGAGCACCAAGCCCTGTCGCCTTCAAAGCCCCGGCCCACGGTAATCCCGGCGGCTCGGGGTGGGGAAGCGCCAGGAGACCCTCAGCCCCTCCCCAGGGACGCAGCTCCAGGGCCTCCATAAGGGGAGGGCGCCGGCGCAGCTTGTGGCCCCCCAGCAGCGCCCACCGCGGTCCCGGGGCACAGCGGGGACCGCTCGCCGCCCTTGCCCCGCCCGGGTCCCGCTCCCCGCCGCGCCCCGACCCTTATTCCCCGCGGGCCGTGCCCCTCCCGGCACAGGGCCTGCACCCGACGCCAATTCCAGCCCGGCTGCACCCGGCTACGACGCAGCCCCGCTGCCCCTCCCCGCGCCCGCCCCGGCCGCCGGTGCGGAGGGCCGCGCGTCCCCGGCAGCCCGGTACCTGCTGGCTGAGGGGGATGAGCGCCGCCATCTTCCTCCCGCTGGGTCGGGCCGCGGCCGGGGCGGAGCGAGGGGCGGGAGGCGGCGGCCGGGCCGGGCCGGGCCGGGCGGGCCCGAGGAGGCGGTGGCGGCGGCTGAGGAGGTGCTCGAGACCCGCCGGCCAGCGGCCGCGGCTTTATCGGGACTCGGCAGGCGCTCCTCGGCGGCAGTTACCGCTGCCCGCAGCGCTCCACGGAGTCATCCAGTCATTCGGAAGAGACTTCTCAGGTTAGTGAGTCCAACCTTTGACAGATCACCACCTTGTCAAACAGATCAGAGCACGTCCTGTCGCTCCTTAAACACCCCCAGGGTCGGGGACTTCACCACCACCCTGCCCAGCTCCCTGGGCAGCCACATAACCCCAAAACGAGCGAGGTTTGAATGGAGCACAGTGGGCCGCCGAGTCCCACGTCCCTGCTCCGGCAGGGCCATCCCAGAGCACGTGGCACAGGATTGTGTCCACACAGTTCTGGAATATCTCCAGTGAGGGATTGCAGTCTGTTCCAGTGCTCCGTCACTGCACAGCAAAGGCTTTTTCTCATATTCAGGTGGAACTTCTTGTCATCAGTTTCTGCCTGCTGCTTCTTGTCCCATTGCTGGGCCCCCTGGTCCATGCTCTGACCTTTCCCTGCAGACACTTGACAGACAGGGTTCCTCTCTATAACATATATTATAAATATCATTCCCCATTGCTCTCTCCCCTCCTGAGTCGTCTTTGCTTTCTAATTTTTTTTCTTCAGCTATTGCTCAAAGTATTTTTCCTCCACAGTCCTTTCTCTCTCCTGCTATTCCTCAGCCTACTTTACATTCATTTCCTTTTCAGGACCATGGGATTCTAATTTCATTTGTATGCATCAATAGTTTATCGATCAGATTAGACAAGGAATCTTTAAAATATGGAAATAAAGAATGAAAACACCCATGGGAATTTCACGTTCATTTCTCCCCGTGTTCCATCTCCAAAATCTTTTGCATAAACCTCAGCATCTGTTGTCGAGGAATTGTAAAAAAAATTGTGCCTTCCTCCTTCACTTTGGAAGGAAAACAGAAAAAAAAACCAAACAAGGAAGTCTGTTTTCTTCAGAGCCCTTGGATTACCCTTCCAATTTGGTTTCCATTTCCCCTAGGATGAACTACATATTTGGAATACAGTCAGGCAAAGACACTCACGGTGTTCCCCTAGCTAGGAGAAGGAAATTATTTATAAACTGTATAGAGGAATCTCAACTACAATATAATACCATTCTGCATTATTATGATTCTTCATCCCAAAATTCAGGTCCTCAGCACTAGTTCCGCCATGGGTTCAAGTTCATCCAAATCCTTTAAAAGACACAGGAAAATTAAGAAAGCAAAACCAGCTCACAGTTCAACAATATCAAAAAGAAATTAAATCATCCACTAACACAGAATAAGGAGAGCAGTTTACCTCAGGTCTGATATAGATCGTCAGTTTGGTCATTCAGATCATAAATTTGTATTCAGTCATCCCAGTCTCTGGGCTTCTTTGATCATTAATTTTCCTCAGTGGTAAACAATCTAAATAATCTTGTGCATTGCCAGATGCATTTTTTAATCAATTTTTATTAAATAAAGTCTGATCTGGAAAGTTAATCAAAATATATAATTGGAGTATATAGCTGTGTATATATGTCAGCCAGGGTTTTAGAGAGAGCAATGGAAAGTTTTTAAGAACATTAAACTCAAGTCTTAGGAACTAGCTTACAGCAGAATGATATCACTAGAAAGTACAAGAAAACTAACCCAGAAAAACAAAAAACTAGGCAAAATAAAAACTTGTATTACAAGTATATAATGATGTTAGATACCTTATGCCAAATTTCACTGTGACACGCAGAGCAAAAGTTTCACCAAGACCTTGGAAATTACACACAAGTACAAAGGGCAGGTAATAACCTGCAATATGTTGTTTCAGTGAGGGGTCTTTACGCAGATCCTGCGGAACAACTGGATTAATTCCCAACTCTCTCCAATAATTAGCAAATCGCGGATTTGTAAAAATTCCCATGTATTGACCCCGATGCATGCTGGGACTTGTAGTCGGGGCACAGGCTGCCGGCGGCTGTAAACCTGCTTGTGATTAGCTGGCGGCGCCGAATCGCTGCGCGGAGCCAATCAGTGGGTGGGATATTGGCGAGTCGCGGGCTCCAGGAGCCGGCCGCGCGCCGCCCGCCCTGGCCCGGCCCAGAGAAGCCCCGGCCGCCTCAGGCTGGGCGGACCCGACGGCGTTCTCTCCGACGCTGTTCCGTCCCGTGCCGTCTGTCCTGCGCCCTTCCGCTCTCGTCCCGTCCCGGATGGCCGCGGTCTTTCGGGCACCCGCGGGCCGAGGGCAGGTGAGGCAGCGGCGCCTTGTCTCAGTCTGTACCTAGGCAGCCTCGGCGCAGGCCGGTGTTTGCGTCTTGTGTGGGGAGGGAGATGTACAAGCCCCTTCCTATAGCTCCCTACAGGAGGGTGCAGCCAGGTAGTGACCAGCTCTGCTCCAGGGAACCAGCGACAGGACGAGGGGACAGTCTTCAGCTCTGACAGGGGTGTTTTAGGTTGGACATCAGAAAGGATTTCTTCACAAAAAGGGTGGTTGGGCATTGGATGGGGCTGCTCGCGGAGTCACCATCCCTGGAGATGTTTAAGGGAAGTCTGGATGTAGCACTCAGTGCTTTGGTCTGGTTAACAACGTGGGGATCAGGATCAGTCACAAGTTGGACTCGATGTTGTCAGGTCTTTCCTAAGATCAGTAACTCTGTGATTCTTGGCAGGGCCACAGCCATGTACCCCCCAGGACCAGCACCCGTGGTGACCTAACGGTGGTGGACACAGAGCTGGAGAACGCTGGAAGAACTCCGTCCCACCACGGCAGGTTCCTGAAGGCGTGCGATGGAGACGCTGGTGGGATGCAGCGGTGCCCGAGGCCGGGAAGCACCGTGCGGGCACGGAGCAGCCGTGCAGCCGTGAGCACTCCGGGCAGCGCCGCCCACACGCGGCTAAGATCAGTCCTGAATAAAGTGGCGCAACTAGAAAGCAAAATCATGGGTCAAAAAAAGCACCTGGAATTGCAGAACACTGACTCGGGCCTGAAGCCTTTGGCTGAGGAGTGCACCTCATCTGCCTCTGGGCATGAAGGTAGTGCCAGGGGCAGGAGGTACTGGAAGAATTATGATACCACCAGTGAGAACGGGACCCGCAGGGATGCCTGTTCTGGCGAAGAGGAAAGCATGCAAAGCCCTAAAAGGAGTGTTATGGTTAAACAACAGCTTGATCTGGATAGTGATGAAGAGGAAATGAGAGAATTGATGGAGAGCTCTTTGTGGTTTTCCAGTGGAAGTGGGAATCAGAAGGTTCTGGTAAGTGATGTTCAGTAAGGTAAAAAGGTAAATACAAACTTTGCTGGATTATGTATTTTTATTAATGCTTTCATAATTGTTTTAATTGGTTGATTGTTTTTTATGTAGATAACACTAGCAACTAAATTTTAAATTTGCATTTGTGTCTTGCTCATGATAGGATTCAGGTTCACATCCTAACATTTTAAAATTACTCTTTTTTACGCACAATGATTTGTTCTCCCTTTAGCAATCTACACGTAACAGTGAAGTAACACATAAATCTTTTTGTTGTTCTTCAAAAAGAGTAAGACTCCAGTTCCATCAGGAAAGGGTCCTCTACCTCGTAAGGAAGTTTCATCAGCAGAGTTATCTAAAGCATCTTCTCACAACAAAGACTCAGAGGAAAGTCTGTTTAGTAGAGTTAATTCACCAGCACCTTCACCCACCAGCAGAAACCTGTCAGGACATACCACAAGATCTCAACTGCTGTCATCTTCCACGAAAGACAACACTGTAAAGCGCACTCTGCCTAAAGCAGGCTACACCAAGCAAATCCAAGAATCCCTTGAAAGCGACAGAAGTGAAATAAAGTCTTTAGATGAATTATTTTCTGAAGGAGCTGATGCAGAAGATCCATCCAGCAGCAGTTTGAAATGTAAGTTTTCTAAAATAATTTCTCAGTAGACTCAGTATCAATTGTTCTGATAATCTCCTGATAAATTATCTTAATGAACATGGGCAAATAGTCACTTTGAAAGGATTCACTGGTGAAATTTTACACAAACCAAGGCCTGATCAAAATAATTATCTTGATCTGTTAATTTTTTTCCAGTATAATAGGTTTGTATTTTTCTTAGCTTTTGACTTAATGGGTTCCTATTAATGATGCTGCCTTGGGTGACATTATGATGTCAAAACAATTAGAACATTTATCATGTTAACATGAACATGTATCAGTGGCACAATGTACCAATGGTTCAGAGTGAGAACAGCTGGAAATGAGGGGCAGCAAAAATCTCTTGAACTTCAGGAATGTCAGCTGATCAAAGGAGGAAATTTTAGGGGTTTCTGTGAAGTTAAAGAATCAGTGACTGATTGCTATTACTTTTTAGTACTGAACTAAGAAGGTAGCACTGATTTCCGCCCCCCGACTTTTCTCACTTACAGGAAAGGTGTACTGTAATTTTCATGCAAATTCTCATGCGTAGGTGTCATTTGTTTCCAGACTTTGGACTGAATATCATGAGCCTTGATGATTTGGCACCAGATACTACCAGTAAGGCGGCAGAATTAAAGCAGAAAGTAAGTAGAAATTCCCACTAGCACATATTCCCAGTCTGCCTTTGGTGGAGAGTGGAGGTTCTAAAAGAAATACTTTTACAGGGAAAAGACATTCAGTTTACTCAGGAATCAAACAAATATGTGAAAAAAGATACATTGCTGGTGGAAGAGGACCAAGCTGCTCTAAAAATGACCAGTGCAATAACTGTGAGTGATTCTTCTCAAGAGGAAGTTGAAAAATGTGTCTCTGAAGCTGAAATCTCTGAACATTTAAGTGGAGTTTCCTTAGATTTCCCTCCACACAAACAGGATTATCTTAATCAGAATGAGAGTACTCTTAATTCAGAATATTCTGAAGACTTTGAAAGGTCTCTGTCTGCAACAGACAGGGAATCTGTAGATGGACATTCTGAGAGCTGCAGGTGTTCTGGAGCACACCCATCTTCAGGGTCATCCCCGTTGGTCACCCCAGAGCAGCACAGGCGGGGGCACCACGTGGCCGTCACAGAAACTGCAGTGCAGACAGCAGAGCCTCCCTTCTCCTGCTGCTGGGCAAAGGGTGAGTTCAGCACTTACTGCCCTACTCAGGCAAGTTTTACACTTTCATATATGCCAGCCCAGTCAGCCTTGAGAGACTTCTTTGTGGATGTGACAGCCTGGTCAGAGAGCGAGAAAGCTAGATAAGTTTTCCCAGAATTAGCCTGGGAGACTTTAGGGAGCTGGAGATAAAGAATGATAACCAATTATTACAAACAACCTACAGGCGGTGTTTTTCCTATTGTCTTTTTTCTTGTTATTCTCAAAGATTGTTTATGAAAGGGCATCTTCTTAATTAGCCAGTCAGAACTAAATAACCAGTCAAGTCCACCTGTATTGGAACAGTGAATAAAAAGGAGCAGTCTGAAATAAATGAGCACTATATACCACTGAACCTTTTGAGGACTTTATAAAATTTCTTACTAAACAGTAACACTTCTTCACTTCAGTGACAGCTTCCCCTTACTGGTGCTGAATAAAAAATTTTCTAAAGCCCAACGCTCTTATCTGTTGTCTACAGAAAAGACTGGGATTGAGTATCATAAGAAGGAATGTTTTTTTGTTTAAAAATACTCCCCCTAGGACCTGAGGCTGGATGAGCAAGTGTTAGCAACAGAGCTTACAATAGCACAAGTAGTACTCTCAAATGAAATTCAATATTCTGGTACCTTTACTATTTAAATAATAGCATTATTAGTGTTGGTATTAGTAGTGTTACTAAAGTGATTGCTCATTCATAGAATTCTTTTGCATTGTACTTCTCTTTTGGGAAAGCATTATAGCCCCACGACAGGATCAGATATGAGCTTTCACATCCTGAGAGGTAGCTCCCTGCCTACATCTCTTTACTAAAAGGAAAAGGTGCTAAGAGCCACCATTCCTTGCCACATTCAAGGAGAAAGGAGAAACTTGAGCGTGCTTGAAAACAGAAGCATTGAGTACAAAAGTCTTTTATTTTTACTCTGTCTAGGATTAGAAAAGGTGCCTTCTGCAATGGTGTTGTGAGCCTAAGAGTAAAGGAACTGTGGAAATTGTGTAACTATGTAAACATATTTTTGGCTGACAGAATTCTCCTGTTAGGCTGTACTGTGGTTTTAGGGCAGCTGCTGTCCCAAGAAACTGCAGAAGAACCAAGCAGTAGCACTAAACCTTTCTCCTCTCCCCACCCAGTAATTCTGATGCTATCCTATGCACAGCAAACCCCGCCGCAGTGCTCGGCGCACCTGTCGGAACCACCTACATTGATCCAGTGCCAATTGCCAGTCACGTGATCAGCATGGATGCAGTAGAAGGTATCAAAAGCACATTTATTCTTCTTTTTCACTCTGTTTTCTGCACCTGAGCCCAGCTTGGTTTGCTCAGCCCTTGCTGCCAGCCGTGCCTCACCGCAGTGCACCCTGTCCCTTTCTCGCAGCCCTGACCGCGTACAGCCCCTCGGTTCTTGTCTTACACACCATGTGCAAGCAGCACCTGATGCTGACCCAGCAGTTTGTCGAGAATGTTCACCACCTTCACACAGCCCTCGTGGAGTCATTAGAGCATGAGAAGTTCCATTATCATACTCTGGAAGAGGCTAAAGAGGTATTTATAACAAACCAGAGACCAAGCGTGTATTCCTTTCCAAACGCTTGCGGTATTTACAGCAAACCTAGTTTCTCTGCATACAAATAATTAAGAAGTTTAAAAGGAAAAAAAATAGACTGAAGTCCTGCTGGAGGCCATAGTTTTTAAAGATTAAGGTTTCTGCTGTAGCATGTAGCAGTCCTCAAATGAGCAGGGGTCATTTACATGATGCAAGAGAAGGGTCACTTTCTGTTGCTAGTACAGAAACAAGCAGGTATCTTTTAATGAAGATTAGTTGCTTTCTAGTATTTAATAAATAATAATCTACATAATGAAGACATTAGCTTATTAACTTTTTTTTTTTTTTTTGCAGTACATCAAGAATCACAAATCCCCACCTCTAACAATTGAGCAAGCGCTTGAAGAAGTTCAGAGAGAGCCCAGGAGAAATTAACTGCTTGGACAGTTATTGAACTTCAAGTGACATTTATATTCACAGCTTTAAGGCTGAAACAAGAAACCTTTCCAAGTTGCACAGATGAAAGGTTATAAACTGCATTGAAAGAATTCATACAAATTGCTACGTTAGTATGAATTAGTTAGTACAAGCTGCTAATTATATATATATATTTATTTTACTTTTCTATACCTGAATGTTTTACTTATCAGGAACCTTCAGCCAGACTGTGTCGGCAAAAGAGACATCAAGATAACACTTCTGTGTAATGGGACTGTGATAAGTCATCAGTGCATACATTTATCCAGTGAATTGTGAGATCTGTGATCTCATCTATGATGGTGGTAGAAGTGAAAGTCTATACTACAGCCCCTGAGAAATACAACCACAGCAGAAAATTACCATATCCTGACTTCAGTGCCATTATCCAAACAGCATTTCTGTATAATCAGCCTTGTCAGATTACAACAAACCCAAACACACGCTTGGGTGTGTTTATTAAGATAAATTCAAAACAAGGAAGGCTTATAGTCAAGCTTCAGGAAATCTCAGCTGCATTTTTATTTTAAAAAAATTGTTTATTGGAAGGCAAAACGACAACATTCACAAGTTGGTAACATACAGGTGTTGTATGCTGATTCACCGACAGGTACAGTTCCACAACTACAGTAGATCTAGAACAAACTGATATTCCACCATATTAACTGAATGGTTTTAAGAGGGTTTTTGCTCTACAAACAAACAACTGGAAAAGGGAACCGCCACGCAGACCTGGGGAGTGCAAGTGCAGTGTAAGGGCCTAACAGCTCTAGCTGGTGGTCTCTGGAAACAGTTACAAAAGGTTTCTTTTTTCATTTGGATTACAGCAAGTTTCCAAGAACATCTCATTCATAGAAACATGTAGAGCAGAGAAAATGGATTCCCTTCTATTGAACTAATTAGCTTTTATTAAAGGGTATATACAAAAATATAAAAAGCTCAAAGATTGTGTTCCATTACAAAGCATCACCCATCCCTCAGAGTGCTGGGAAAGCTACCAGAGAACTGACCCTTGTGTCCTGCCCCGAGTGGCGGCTGCAGCAGCTGCTGGGCCGGGCCTGGAGGTGAGTGGAAGGTTCTAAAAGCTTGCACAGTGCTCAGAGGTCACCTGCACTGGAACTAGATGCTTCATTCCCCATTTAGACATTAGGATACACTGCTCAGCATCAGTCTGACTTGATCCCAAGGCAGCACCCCTCCACTTCAAACAGAATTAACCTTTTGAGAGAAATAAACATACATTACGGAACTAGAGAACATACAACCACATCACATAATGTCTGTTTTCCACAGGAATGAATGAGGCACAGTCCTGCATGGGGAACAGCTTGAGTGGGGTTTAAATCTACTATAAAATGGGGAACTAATTAGAAAGTTTTGCAAGATAAATGGGAATTTTTAAACTTGCTAGACATGTCATAGTAACAACTGGCCTTTTTTAAGCACTAATTGACAAGTATTGAAGTACATGTCATAGCTTTCAATTTTTCACCATAGTTTTAAAAGTAATTAATTTGTCACTTTGTCCAGACTTTAAACAGAATTTCTAAAAGCTTAATGTTTTGCAGAAGATGCAAGACATCTTTCTTCAGAGAGTCCTATTCAGGTGGTGAAGGGTCTTGTGTTTCACGCTTCACTGAAACAATAGGGAGAAGAGTTCTTACACATTCTGCAGTTACCTAAGCTGTCTGAAGTGTTTGGTGGAATGAGGGTTCTGTTAATAAGGAATTTTTCCTTATGGGCTTTATTTGAACCCATTTGATTGCACCGATCTAGAGGCAGAAGTGACATTTCATTGAGCATGCCAGCTTTTTCCTTTTAGCTGTTGGCAAGTGCCAATGTTCAATGTATCACAGACTCTCTGCAAAAATCCACATTTGGGTAACTGTCTTTTTCTGAACCCTTCCTGCACTACAGGGTAATTATCACAAATTCTGGCTTTGGCAGAATGTGATACTAATGGCAGGAAACTCTGACGAGGGCAGGGGTAAACAGTAAGCGTGGCCTAACTTGGATCCAACCACAACGACCTCCCTGCTGTGGCAGCTGTCCCTCATGTGGCACAGCTCCCCCTCTGCTAACTTTGAGACCGCTCCAAGTTTTTGTGGGGCAACATTCAAAGATGCAGGTGCTCAGTATTGCAGGCAGGAAGTGACTTACACAGAACACGCTTATTAATTAACATTTCAGAAATTAAAACGCAACACAATGCCTAAAAAGGAAAACTTGCTGGGTTAATCAGAGTACACATCCACTTACCTGTTGTTTTACTGTATCAGTTACATTAGAAAAAATTAGGAGCTACTGCTATTTTGATTTGGGCTTACAAAAATCACTTTCAAGTCCATAGAGGTTTCTAAATTGCTGAGAAACGTTCACTTACATTCATCCCTGGCCTTCATGCGTGCGATAAACGAGTAACTTTTATTTCTTCTGTAGTTTTCGTAAGGGTCATCCAATGCAACTCCCACTCCTTTGTACTGATCCCATTTGTCTCGGATATCGCCTCCTTTAATTGGATCTTGAATTCCTTGCTCCTTGGCTCCCAATCCACCAGATCCACTCCATCCTGCAGCAAGCACACAACATTGCAATCCTTTCACTGTTTGTTTTATGACTACAATTGTGAAGACAAACACGGTTGTTTTGGAAACAACCAAAGACAGCATCAGTTTGATAAAGCAGGATGGGAACAGACAACCTGAAACAACACATGAACTGTTCCATTTATTTCACAAGCATTAATATACAGAGATTCTAGGAGCTGACAGCAGCAGTATCCCTAAAAACTGTTAGGAGGGTAAGAAGAAAGGCAGCGCAAGTCCAATCTGTCCAGTCAACCCTGCTGACCTGCACTGCAGGGAGACTAAATACTTCAGGTAGGGTCAGTTCTATCTGATGCCAAACTCACATCCTTGTCTCCTGTATCTTTCTCAGAAAGGCAACTATCATTGCTCCATATACTGACATCTCTGAATATTCTTATGCTGACCTTGGAATGCCAAGGAATAATTCCTTACAAACATGCATTAATTAATTACATCTAAGACTTCGGTGTCTAATTTTGTTTCCTTGCTTGTCTAAGATTCTAGAACAGCATCTTACCCATTTTCACTAGCATTTGATGGCCTTTATTTTCTTCTCCAAGTCTCGATTCTGGTATAGAAGGCCCAGAACTGGAGCCCAAACCAGCAGAAGAACTAAGAAAATACGAACAACAAATTTAGAACCAGTGATACTATTCTGACACAAAACATGGTCAGTTCTATTCTGTTAAGCATTAACATCCAACACAATTCTATCCACTCTACTAAGCTATTCTTTACTACAGCCATCAGATTATGCAGTTATTGAGGTGACAGAAACGCATCACCGGCTTCTCAGCACAAGGGAAATCAAATACTGTGCTCTTCCCAATGGAGCACACAGAGAATTACTCCTGCTCCCAAGGAAGGCATAGACAGACTTCACAGTTTCACCGTTTTCACTTCCGCATGCAGTTTTGTTAAAACAAAAAAGCCACCACAATAGAGTAATATTCTCTCTACAAGCCCACATAGCAGATAGATTGTTTCTAGATCTGCTCTCCATCATCTTTTCTGCTCTTTGATGAAATGCTAATTATCCCCTGGTTACAAGGCAGTGCCCCTACAGGCGCTCTGTTCAAACAGCCCAGGTAAAAGGAGACAGGACCAAAGCAGAGCTTACGGAGGAGTGGGGCTGCGAGAGCGGGACCGGCGCCGCCTCCCTGGGGAGTACGATTTGGACCGAGACCTTGACCGAGACCGCGATCGGCTGTGTGAGGAGCGGGACCTGCTCCGGCTTCTGAAAGGGAGAGCACACAAGTTACCAGAGCAACCCCCGTGGATCCCTCGATCAGCCTCCAGGGTTGGGGTTTTCCCACTCCCCCAGTTCCCAAGGTTCAGCCCCCGTGCCCTACCTGGACTGTGAGCGAGAATAGGATCGCGATCGAGAGCAAGAGCGAGAGCGTGATCTCGAGTAGGAGCCAGATGATTTGGAAGATCGTGAGTGAGACCGAGAAGATGAACGACCTCGGCTTTTAGACCGACTGCGAGACCGAGAGGGCCCACTGCACAAATGAGCAGAAAAACTCCAGTGAGATTCCACGGAGAAGCACCAGAAACACAAATCTACTCCTGATCAAATTCATATTACACACAAGCATTACTTCTGCGGTGAAAGCAAAAGCTTGAGTGTGAAAAACTCTTCCACAGAATCAGAAAGAGGTTTGGGTTGGAAGAGACCTTAAAGGTCATCCAGTTCCAACCCCTGCCATTGGGCAGGGACACCCTCCTCAAAACCAGGTTGCTCCAAGCCCTGTTTAACCCAGCCTTAGGCACTTCCAGGGATGGGCCACCCACAGCTGCTCTGTGCCGTGTCCATTTTCTGCAGATTAGACAGAAATTCCAGCACATTGAAACTCATTATTCCATCAGCACGTTGCTGAACAGTCTTTCCCTCTGCATTTAGCCCAAGCACCTTCCAGACAAACAGCGCAGAGCAGAAGGTGGCACACAGGAACTCTCACCTATTTCTCTTCTCTTGACCTTTCCTCCGCCTTGCTCTCATTTTAGCTCTGAAGAACTCGTACAGTCCGTTCTGCTCCCACCCTTCACTGCAACAAATCAACCACACAGAACCCACAGGTGTAAATTCCACTTCAGTTGCGACCTTAAGGATTTTCACAGGATTTTGTACAGAAAATAGGGTCTGGGAAAAACCGTCTCACAAATCTCAGTATAAGATCAAACAGCAAGTGCAGCTGCAATACAACAAAGAGCATTAGGAGAACCAAGACACAAGCAAAAAAGAGGGAGGCACTTTGTGATTTGAGGCACCTTCTTAGAGCGTTTTCCGTACCATTTTATTGGCTACACCAACTCTTACCTGTTTCTAGGCCTGTCATGAGATGGTGGACTATAAAATGCCTCAACTGCAGCCAAAAGTCTCTCACTCGGGGGCATTGGAGGTGGAAGACGTATATCTTTAGGATCTAAAGGTTTATACTCGTGATCTTCAAGCTGCCGGAAACAAAACAAATTACATTTGTGTCCTGTGTCATGGGGTGGCTACCTGAAGAGTTAAATACAGATTTAGCTGTGTAGAAATCTCAAATTTCAATACGGAATAAAAAATGATCTGGAAATAAGGATTCTGCAGACAAACCAACACTTCCTCATGCTATCACTATTGTGAGTTCTCTGAGAAAAGCCTGCACTGCACATGTTGAAGTATTAAGTGGGTCACCAGGTAGATGAAATGCAGATCTCATCCACCTTTGTGCTAATGTGTCTGGATGGAAGCCTGGCCCAAAGTGGTGTATGAGAATAACACAAAGAGATGGAAGAGGCTTATTTGTTCATCTCAAATGCAGAATACATAAATCTAAATATCCCTGAAGATGCCGATACAGGTGTGTTTCCTGTTCTCTATCCTTCTTTGTACACATAACATTGATATTGTAAAACATCTTCAAGAGAATTCTGATTATGAAGAACTAGCACAGTGGCCCCCATCAAATCTGTGAGGTTTCTCTGCCCATCTGGAAATCACTGGGGATTTCCATTTCCTTCAAAGAGGGGTCAGACTTTCAAGTATAAATTACTCTTTCACACTGTGAGTTCAAACAGCTTCCTCTAGCACACAAAACACGAAAATTCTCACCATTTCCACTACCTAGTCCCCCAAACTACTCCTGCTCTTAGACCCTAGACAACTGGTTGTGGGATGGAAGGATTTGAAATCATACACATTGATGTTGAACTGTCCCTAATAACAACAACAAGTTTTGGATCTTTTAATCCCACCAGTCTTGGGTTTGAATCAGTCCCATAGCAAGCACTTACTTTGACAAGTGGAGCCATCAGGCCAGCAGGAAGATCGAAGTACGGAACATTTGGCACCAGGCTGGGATCATCATGGTTCATGTGAGGGGGCCCTTGGCGCCGCATGTGAGGGGGCTGCCCGTTAAATCCATGTGGGGGAGGCCCAAAATCAGGGTGCTGTGGCCCTCCCCAGGGAGGATGCTCGCTGATACCAGGATGAGGCATTCTGTGACCAGGATGATGATGAGGAGGTCCAATTTCTGCAGAGTGAGAGGGTTAAAATGTTTTATTTAGCTATCAAAGAAAGAAGGCAATCAGAGATGTGCTTCAATTACTGCATTTATCCTAAAACCCAAGCTCAGCAGGTCCAGCAAAGCACCAGAACTGAAGGACCAGAGGCTGGCTACAGGTTGACACTCAGGAACACCCTGCAGTGCACTTAACCTCCCTGGCCACAGCAACCACTCTCTAGACAACAGGATAGTTCAGCCCCAAGCCACTGCTTCCTTTGGGACATACTGTGGTCAAATCCATTGGTTTTCAACCATTTTTGGACTTGGAAAATTGAGAAACTTTTAGGATTAACGTAGCAACTCCTACACAGAAACATAATCTATTTTCTAAATGACTCGTCACACAGAACCAGGGTGATCTTTGGCCTTCACACTGACAAGGATCACTCCAAGTAACAGTAACTCCTGCAGGTAAAATAGAAACTTGCCTGCCTCTGGCCAGGCAAGCTGCACCAGGTTACACTCCCACACATTCCCGTGTTCCAACAAGAGAACAAACCAAATGAGGAGGAAGAACCGGAGGTAAGGATTGTTTCACCACACACTACCAAGCCACACAACATTAAATGCAGAAAACTAGACAGCCTGGCAGTCAAAATAAAAAGAAAGAACAAATGAGCGTACGCACGGAACTCTTAACTTCCTCCACCTACACAGGTCACAGCTCTCATCAGCCCTCACCTATGGGCTGATGTGCAGGTGATTAAATTTACAAGAAAATGCTGCTTCTCACCTTTGAACTTACTACTTTTAAAGCAAAGTAGTTGCAAAAGAGGTGCCTGTAGAGATGCTGACTTGAATTTGGACTACAATTTCTTATTTGTTAGGGAAGACTCAAAAAGGAAGGAAGCATCCAACTCTGTATGTGCTTCCTACTGAGTTCTTAGCATTAGCTTCCCAAACTCCCAAACTAAGCATTTCTTAGGAAAATCACAACAGCCCACCAAGGATAAACTGTCATCCCAAATCACTAAATAATTTTGTAATGGCAATCAGCATTACAACATAAGAAAACCTGGCCTGGTACACACTTTACCTTGAGGAAAATCCCCCTGGGGGTAATCAAAACGATGAGGATAAGGAGGCCTTTCAAAGGGATGGCGAGGTGGAAAATCATCCTGCATGAAGCGAGGTGGAAAGCGGTTGAAATTATGCGGATGCGGGGGCTGGTTGAATTGGGGATGTTGCTGATGTGGAGGAAATGGGCCTCTGAAGTGAGGTGGCCGCTGCATTCGAAATGGAGGTTCCCTCTGACCCCCACCCCATGGAGGCTGTTCATGCTGGTTGTTCCACGGTGCTTCAAACTGGTTGTTCCATGAAGGATCAGGCTGGTTGTTCCAAGGTGTCTCTCGCTGATTGTTCCAGCCTTGATCTCTCTGTTCGTTCCACATTCCTTCGTGGTTGTTATTCCAGGGAGGACAGTGAGGTGGTCCCTGGATGCGAAGTACAGAAGCCTGGTCATTAGGTTACAAGAATGAAGAACACAACAATATACCTTCTTAAGGAAATACAGCCCATGCACAGGTGAAAGAACATTTCAAATACGAGTCTGAATGACTGCAACTTCAGAAAAAAAATGGGCAAAGACCAAACTGGTACTGAACCAAACAGCTCTTGTTCACAGGAATAGCATGATGGCTAACAAACTGAAATAGGATTAACATTTTGCCTTTAACTGCACTCAGAATGACAAAGCTTGACAAATCCTGAAATCTGGATTTCTAACTTTCACAGCTTCTAACTTTCTAGATTTTCACCCAACCTCCACAACCAAGACAGCAATTCTAAACCTCCACGTCGGTTTTTAGAACTTTTTCTTACCTGCTGCTGACCCCACGGTGCAACAGGGTGAGGTTGGTCAAACCAGGGTGGTTTATTTGGGGGAATCTGATCATGAGATCCAGGCCCACGTGGTCCACCTGAGGCAGGATCCTGCACTCCAGACCCGGTTGTGTCATACTCTGTAGAACCAGCCAGAGGCAGTTGAGATTTACCATCATCTGGAACAATTTAGAGACTATTGTCAGCATCAAAGTCACTTCCAGTTAATAAAACATCAGCACACCAGGCTCCAGATTAATTCCTTCTGCAGAAATCTATTTGCTGGGAGACAGGATTTCTGATCCATTTAACACTCATCTCTTTGGTTCTTTTTATACTCAAGTATCCAGATGGACCTGCCGCAAGGTTCTGAACGGATTCAAGCTTTTGCCTGAACCAAACCAGCACTGCATTGTGCCTCATTATTAAAAAAGAAGGAGAAAAATACAAAAGTCATAACATTGTCACCCAGTGATTTTTGCACAGGTCTCAGGTCAGCTCAGTACCTGCTTGTGTGACTGGAACAGATGGTGGAGCTGAGGCTGGGGCTGCTGTGGGGGCTTGAGGTGGGGGTGTTGATTTCACCTCATTCTCTAGTGGGGGTATTTGGATCTGCTGCTGCTGCTGCTGCTGCTGCGTTAAACTGTTCACAAACTCCTCATGTTGAGTTTTCAGGTTCTGAATCTGCTGTTGGAAAGCCACTTGCACAGGCTGGACAACCGTTGCATATTCAGTGATCAAATTTGCCTGATAAAAGAAATGAAGAAGAACAAGTGAACAGTGAAACTACAATACCTACCTTATCCACTTGTTCCAAAGTCCCTGTACTGCCTTTCATCCTCTCTCCCAAAAAATGCCTGAGGATGCAGGATAGTGGTGGCAGAACCACCCAGTGTCATTATGAACCTTTGTGGAGACTTCCAAAATATTCTCCACAGCCTGAAAACCACCATCTTTACTACTGCCTTTCCAATACAACTCAAATCAACAGCATTCATTATTAATAATAAAAAGGAAAAGTTCTTGCGGCCACTACAATTTTTACATTCAGTGTATCCAATTTAAAGCCATGTTTGCCTGTTTCCTTTTAACCAAACACTCCCTGCTACACAAGACACTGTCAAATATGTACAGGACCGTATCAGTCTGTAACCTGTATCCAGGGCCATTATAATCAGCTGGATTATTGAATGTTTGAAATAACAAGGTTATATTTTACATTTTTTTTTTGTAATCCCTAGGAAGCAACTTCAAGGGAAGGGAGGGGAGACAAAAATTAACATTATAGTTTGAAAAGGAAACTAATTTTCAAAATATTTGCATAAATAAGAAAACTGACATTTTTGTGGCTAACCTGGTACTGGCCAAGTCCAAGAGCTGGGCTTTGTAACTGCTGAATAATGGACTCATCAAAGTACCCATTTTTCTCCCATAGCTGAAGAAGCTGCAGGAATAAGAGTGAAAGGATTTTAGAAATTATGAACAAAGAAAAACTGAGCCACAGCATTTTTGTGTCTTTAGCTTTTCATAGGACCTAGAATGACTAAAGATTCAGATGCATTCATCATTGTGATAACTCTTAAATAAAGCCTAAGGACTTTGAAGTTCTATTTTAAATGTGTACTAGAACACCTCCTATAATAGACCTTATGAAGACAATCAGACTAGAAAAATCTCAGTCACTTTCTTGCACCTGCCTATTTGTGAATTTACATAGCACCATAGCACCAACAAAGCAAAAGTCACAGTTAAACCAAAACCAGATACTCACTCTGGCAATTTTCTGTTGCTTATCCTCCTCCACTGCTAGAAAACTGGTACAATAAATAGGCACAACCACCTTCTGTAAAGCAGCCAGAAGATCTCGTGCTTGCTTCCTCTGGCTTCAAGAAAGGAATGGGAAGAGTTATCTTTTCCACTGTAACGCTAAGTGCATTGGAATAGTCGATTAATCTCAACAGCTGCTATACTAAAAGTAGTGGAATCATGAAATAGAGAGTTCTGTCCCTAACGACTTTATTGTAAAATCTTGTCTGGAGGAAAAAGACACAAAGTAGGCAAAATGGTTTTACCTAAATTTGATTACTAAAGCACTAGATCAAATCTATGGACATCTAAGGACAGCTGCTAAAAACAATACGTTAAAATATGAAGTGACTAGTCAAACGAACACTGTATCTAGGAGGGCAACGTCATCAAATTAACCAAAACAGCAAACCGAAACCCAGAACCGAATTCTTACCAGTGATGCAAAACATCATTGATTAAGTAGATGAGGTGCAGGCGCAGCTCAAAGTGAGCTCCTTCCGCGGTTATCCGGTTCCGCAGGTGCCCGGCCATCAACTCACAGTGCGCAGGAGACTTGGCATTACTAAACATCCAGTTCTTGCCAGCCTTAGGAAAGCAAATTTTAAAGTATTTTAAGTCAGTCTAATGTGTTCCCACGACACAGGCTTCCTATAGTTCTGAAAGAACTGCAGGAAAGGGAGTTTTCAGGTAACAGCTTTCATCTTACCTGCCACACAACATAGATATAAAGCTATTGTTAACGTACAGAGAATCTCAAAATTCAAATGAACCCACAGAGCCACCAAATCCCTGTGCAGATTCAGATCACTTACAGAAATTGCATCTTTTGTGCAAGTGTCAATTATTGGTTGCAACAAGTTGTCAAATTCATTCATATCTAACTGGGTTTCCTCCAAAACTTTCTGCATTTGTTGCTCGATTGCAAGGGCTACTGCTGATGTGACTTGTTCCTGATTAAGAAAAAACAAAAAAAATGAAGGAAAAAAAAAAAGAGAAAGAATTACATTATAGCCAATATTCTTTTAAAGAATGAAGCTGCTATATCTTTAACCTCTTGGACCTAAGTGGCAATCTCAAGGACCAAAATCTTTTACAAGCACTGTGACTTCATGAAAATGTTTCAATTCTTTGGTTCAGAAAAGAAAAGACTCTTCATATTTTTCTGGAGCAGTCCAGTTTACTTCTACTTCTAAAATCTACCATGTAATAAAAAATAACTGCAAGAAGCTCTTAAACGTAAGGAACGTAACCAAGGCACAAGGAACTCTTCAGTTTGGTTTTCAGCAGCTCTAACAGCTGAACGTCTCCTGCAAAAATCAGCTAGTTGACAGCACACAGTTCCCCTCCAATCTAAGTTGGAATACTACAAACTGGAACATCTTGCAGTTCCCAGCAATCTGCAGCATCAAACCAAGGTTAAAGCAGTCACAATTTATTCCACTCCAAAACTAACGAGATTTTTCAAAGAGCAAACAGAAGGTTTTAATAATAGATCACTCATCCCATAATAATATAACCCATATGCAATCATAACCCAACCTACACATCAGATACATCCATTCTAGGGGAACGATGGCATTTGCCACACAACAAAAGTAAGGAAAGCAACATCCCTTCTCACCTCCAGCTCTGCTTAGCAGCAAACCATCCTTTCCCCCTTCACTCCTAATTCCTACAGCCCCTGACAGGCCAAGATACACCAGAGGAGTGCTCATCTCAAACCAACCTGTCTCATAGCGAGGAGATGCTGCTCCTGCTGCTGCAGGTTCCACTGACTCTGCTGGATGAGCTCCTCCACAGACGGGGTGCCCTGAGGGGTTGGGATGGGTGCAGCGGGTGGGAGCGATGGCTGTGGCAGGGGCTGGAGCTGTGCGGAAGCCTCGATATCTTGGTTTTGCTTGCACAACACTATCAGACAAAGTAAACTTTGAAAGTAAACCTCCCAGAGAAACCTGCTACCACCAGCCCACAGGTGAAAATGGCACCAGTTCCAAATAGACCCTCGCTCTGAGGGGGTGAGAGGGGTCTCCAGAGCCGCTTGGACAACGCTCTGACACTTGGTGGGATTCTTGGGGTGTCCTGTGCAGGGCCAGGAGTTGGACTCGATGATCCTGATGGGTCCCTTTCAATTCAGCATATTTTATGATTCTACGGTTAACGCAAAATCACAGGTGGATGGTGACAAAGAGGAGAGTCAGCAACTCCCTGTGCACTTCCAGAGGGACAACTCCAGGACAAGCCGAGTGAGTTCCGGCTCTCCAGGTGCCGAGCTCCGTCTCACCACGCTGCCCGTCCCTATAACCCACAACGGGGGCCGTGAGGAGCCGTGGGCAGCGCTGAGCCAACTACCGGGAACCCCGAGCGCACGAAGAGGCTGCAAACCGGTTCCGGCGGAGCAGGACGAGACCAGAAGAGACAAAAGTGTCTCCGCCGGCCGACCCCGAGACCCCGCGGCCGGCGAGGGAGGGAGCCCCGAGCCGGCCCTGCCCGAGCCGCAGGCCCCACTCACGCTGCTGCTGCTCCAGGGCCAGCTTGTACTTGTAGTAGCCGTAGAAGTCTCCCCCGAAGAGGAAGGAGAATTTGGGGTTCTCCTTCTGCTTCTCCATCGTCATCTTCTCGAACTCGGGCCCGTTCCGCGCCACAAACTGCGCCAGCTTGTCGATGACATTCCGCAGCTCCTGGTCTGTGGGGAAGCAGCGCCGTCATCCCCCGCTCTCCCCCCATTCCCGCGGTCGCCCCCCGTTCCCCCCGAAGCCCCCGATCGCCCCTCACCGTCGGGTGGCAGCGGCATCTCCATGGCCGCGGGTCCCCGGCCCGCTGGGCCGCGCCGCACTGCCCGCCGAACAGCCGCGACACTCGCGCGGCCGCGCTTTACGGCCCCGTCGCTGTGGAGACGGCGCGCGGCGCCGGTGACGCGGGGTCGCATGTTGCGGTCGGAGCGGCGTTAGTGGAGGAAATAACAACAATTAAATAACGAGGAAACCGCTAAATGTTGGGGTTTGTCCCTTTTTTATCCTGTTGAGGTAGGCATTGAAGGTACTTGAGATGGTATTTTATGTTCAGGCTTAATTTTTTTCTTTTTTAATTTATGTAAGAGTCTTGCAAGTAGTGAGTAGTATTCTACTAATGAGTTATAAAATAGTTTTTTTTTTATCTACAAGGCCTTTTAAGGTTAAACTATCTAATTAAGAAATGACACTTAAATTGTTTTTATTTTTAACTCAATAACTAATCACTCAAACACCTCAATTTTCTGTCTAATTACAAAATACTACCGAAACTCATGAAGGATTAGTTTCTGCCTTAAAGCATGTGTGTTAAGGCACAAGGCATCTCTTCACATTGCACTTGTGAAATGAAATATAATCTCATTTTCAGAGTGAGTAATACAAAACAGTCTCCCATCAATTTTAGCAGCTCACCTGAGAACCCTGAGACTATATTCTGTATATAATGTCCCAGGTTTATTTCACTGATTTCAATTGCACTTTGAGAGCTCAAAACTTAATGTTCCAATGGAACACAAAAAGAAAAAAAAAAAAAAAAACTGAACTAAATGTTGAGGTGTTGTACAACTCTGATTCTGTCACCTTTTAAAATAATTGATAATGCAAGCAAGCATTGGACCTGAGGCAGGTCGGTTACTTTCACAGTTACATTCTGCTTGTGCTGTTACTCGAAGTTGAACACTGCGTTTAACCTGAGGCCATAGAAAAAGCTTCCAAAATTGATTGATAGCACTGAGATTAGGGGTGTGTAGTTTAATTAGAAGTGTGTAACATCACAGGGTAGACAACTTAGAGATTAGAGTTTTAGAATACAGTAATATATAGAGAGAGAGCAAAATAAAAAAGAGGCTGAGGGGCAGGGGGTGCCTTGAGGGGCAAAGCAGGGGTGCCTGAGGGTGACAGGTGAGCCAGCCCTTACACCACACCTAACCTCACCCTAAAAACCGCTGCTAACCAGGTGGAGAGTGCACGGTGGAGGTCAGGGGGTCAAGAGACAATGTCGGAGGGCTTGGGGTTACACACATATATTGCGGGCTGAGGGGGATAGAGTGGGGGGCTCGAAGGTGGAGAGCTGACACTGAGGGTTAGGGGTGCAAAGGACACAGGGTACCAGGTAGGGTTAGGGTACAGGTGCAGCAGCCCTCACCCTAGCCCTAAGCTCACCCTAAACAGCACCCCTAGGACCCCAGTTTCCCCCACCAGCAGCACAAGGCAGCAACCCTAATGCTGGGACAGCATTGTCTGGGATTTTTAAGGGTATTGTTGGGGCTTTTTCAAAGCTATTTCAGGATTCTTTAGGGTTCACATTCAAAGCTATTTTAGGATATTTTGAAGATTATGGTCAGGGTCAGAGGAAACACCCTCTGAAAAGGCAAAGTTTTAGGACTGCAGTGGAATGCTCTAGCAGGGGGCCAGTGGTGGCACAGCGGGTTGGGTTCCACACTGCCAGTCCGAAGGTTGTAAGCTTTAGACCCAGCTAAGTTGTTGTGGTTAGGGTTAGATGCTCTCAGCTTTGGTCTGGGAGAACTTCTGCACAGAAAAACTCACCCCCTGAGTTTCCTGATGCCAGTTTGCAGGAGGTGCTTGGCACTGCCAGGGCAGCCCGAGTTCTCGGCGGGGGCAGTTTTGCTCCTGGAGAAATCCTGCGCTGGCCGTCTTCCCTGCAAAACCAAACCCACTCCTGCTGGGTGTCGACGTCCGTTCGCAGGAGGCACGTGGCAGCAAGAGTTCTTGGTGTTGGCAGCTGCGATCTGCGAGAAATTGTTCTCTGTCTGCAGTTTTGGAGGCCGAATCCCAGTTTCTGCCATGGGCACACAGAGAGGAAAGACCGTTAATTTCCTTGGAAAGGAAAGTCTGGCACCCCATGGTTAAGGGGCAGACGAGAGGCTGTGTATGGGAAGGAGCTCCCCACAGGACCCCCCACTCCAAGGTCTAGCAGCCCCCCGTGTGACCAGCTGCTTTCAGAGGGTTACCCGGGCACACCCGCACAGGGAGCCGCTAGTCCAGAGGGGCTAACGGGGGTCTCCCAACCGCCCCTCCAGGAGCTATGGTTGGAGTATCCAGCAGGGACTAGGGAGCAGCCAGACCAACCTGGGCATGGAGCATCACTTCAAGAAAATGCCAAGAGAAGAGCCCTCTTGCCAAGGGGCAGCATCTGAGCGGGCCGGGCAGCACGTGGGGTTCCAGGGGAGAGCTTTCAACTTTCCCCTTTTACTGTGTCCGTCCCTCCCCAGAGCCCCCAGACCCTCCACAGCACTCCCAGAAAAGAGAGGTGTTATTAGGAGAAAAAGGGTTAAAAAAAAAGGGAAGAAGCTTCCTTTTCCATTATTTTTTGTGTTCAAATTGTGAAAAACTCTGCTTCTCCTGCAATTTTAATGGGCTCAGTTGAAAGAATTCCTGCCTTTTCTATGCTGTTAAGGGTGTTAATTGACAGGGAGTTCCCATTTTCTATTATTTTCCAGTTTAAATAGAAGGGGAAAACCTTGACAATGTTTCTTATGGGCTTGAGTTAAGGGTAACCTTTGTTGTCCTAAGGCCTAAATTGAGGGGGAAGCCCAGCAGCACACAGAAAACAACACTCATCCACCATGAGCACCTCCTTCACACTACACACAGCATGCGACTATCTGCGGGTCTGTCTGTGTCCACTTGTCTCTGCATGTGCGAGTGTAGGCCAACTGGTTCTAACCTTGTGTGCTTTTGTTTTGGGTTTCCTGTAACAATAATTCAAAATGTAATGAAAATAGAAAAAAAAAGGTTATCTTGTGCTAAGATGTGTTTTGGGTTCTATTGCTCTGTATTGTGCTGTATTTGCATTAGCTGCTGCATTTCCATGTATTGCTCTGTATGTAAATTGGACAGTGTGTCTATGGATTGTATCTGTACTTGTATTTGTATACATGGTCTCCATATGTTTTAGTGAAGTGTAAATAAAAAAAATCATTCAATAAAGTTGAATCAACCCGAATAAGAATCCCCCCCCCCCTTTGGCTCCTGTGTTTCTTTGGTGTGGTTTAGTCATTTTTTTCCACTGTATTTCTTCCTTTGCTTCTCACTTTACTTTTCTATTACTAACTTCATTTCTGTCTGTCTCTATGTTTCTGTTTCTCTGTTTCTAACTCTCTCTGCTTCTGTAACTCTAGTTTTCTTTTTTTTTTCTGTTTCTCTATTTCACTATCTAACTATTTATTTTTCTCTCTATAATTTATACTTTCCTCCTTATTTCTTTTTCTCTCTAGCTTTAACTCTAACTCTTCTTTCTTCTTTTCCACTCTCTTTTTTTTTCACTCTCTTCTCCTTTTTCACTCTTTACTCTTTTCCTTTTTAACCCTCTCTTTTTCACTCTCTTTTTCTTTTCATTCTTTCACTCTCATTTTTCACTCTTTCTTTTTATCAGTCTCTGTTCTCTTTTTTCACTCTTTTTCATTCTCTTCTTTTTCACTCTCACTCTTTTGCAGTATCTATTTCCTTTTCTTCTCTAACTCTTTTTTCAAATTCTCTTTTCTCTCTTCCATTATTTCAACTTTGTTTTCCTTTCTAGCTTTAGAATAAAAAGCAGCAGTAGAAAATTTCCGTCTCCCTGGGAGTAAAAAAATAAAAGAAGATTAAAAAAAAAAAAATTACTCCCTGGGAACCTGAAAGTTTCTACTGCTGCACCAAACATATAGCTTCTCATCATTTTCTATATCCCCTCTAGGGCCACTAATCAGTGCTCCAGATGGCACTAAGCAATACTGATTGATTGACAGCCACTGACCACATCCTTAGTACCACCAGACAAATAATGACATCATAACCAAGAGTCGATTGCACTCCATGCACTTATGTAATTGCATAACCAGGCACCATCAAGCCCAGCAGAAGCTCTAGCCCTGTCGCTGCCACTGCCTCCCGCCGCACACCCATCTCCTGCAAGCCAGCACAGCGCTGCCTGCTGCCCTGAGCGACGCGCTTACTTAAAGGAAGCTCTGCCTTTTTCAGCATTTTAAGGGTTTAAATGTGCATTTGAGGCCACTTCTGTTCTGCTTTAGGACCAGATATCTCAGAGAAGGGTGAGCCTGGCATGTAGTTAACCGTTACGCTGCACAGGAGCGTTTTATTTGTTTCTTATTTTTGTATACAATACAGATAGCCCTAATTAGAGGTCCCAAGGAGACTTAGACTATTCATATCATTAGTATTTTTCCCCACACGACTTAGTGACACATGAAGTAACTTAACGTGAAGCTTACCTGGGAAAAGGGCATGCGTTAGTGTTCCAGGGCCTGTGGCCCGGAGAGGCCGGCTGGCTCCTTAAAATCAATATTGCACAGGATGCCTCCCAGAGCAAATCTGGCACCAGTACCAAGTCATGCTGGTTTGAGAGTGCATAGTACCTCCTGCAAACTGACACCATGAAACTGAGGTGGTGACTTTTGTTTCCCAGGGAAAAGGGCCGGTGGTTGTGTTCAACGGCCTGTGGCCTGGAAAGGCTGGCTGGCTCTTAAAAATCCATATGGAGCAGGATGCCTCCCAGAGGCAAGTTGAAACCTGTACCAAGTCAGGCTGGTTTGAGAGTGCCAAGAACCTCCTGCAAACTGACACCATGAAACTGAGGTGGTGACTTGTGCTTCCCTGGGAAAATGGCCGTTGTTTGTGTTCCAGGGCCTGTGGCCTGGATTGGCAAGCCGGCTACTAAAAATCCATATTGCGCAGGATGCCTGCCAGAGGCAAGCTGGCACCAGTGCCAAGTCCGGCTGGTTTGAGAGTGCCAAGTAGCTCCTGCAAACTGACACCATGAAACTGAGGTGGTGACTTGTGCTTACCTGGGAAAATGGCCGTTGTTTGTGTTCCAGGGCCAGTGGCCCGGAGAGGCCGGCTGGCTCCTAAAAATCCATATTGCGCAGGATGCCTGCCAGAGGCAAGCTGGCACCAGTGCCAAGTCAGGCTGGTTTGAGAGTGCCAAGTACCTCCTGCAAACTGACACCATGAAACTGAGGTGGTGACTTGTGCTTCCCTGGGAAAATGGCCGTTGTTTGTGTTCCAGGGCCTGTGGCCCGGTGAGGCCACCTGGCTCCTAAAAATCCATATTGCGAAGGATGCCTCCCAGAGGCAAGCTGACACCACTACCAAATCAGGCTGGTTTGAGAGTGCCAAGTACCTCCTGCAAACTGACACCATGAAACTGATGTGGTGACTTGTGCTTCCCTGGGAAAATGGCCGTTGTTTGTGTTCCAGGCCCTGTGGCCCGGAGAGGCTGGCTGGCTCCTAAAAATCCATATTGCGCAGGATGCCTGCCAGAGGCAAGCTGGCACCAGTGCCAAGTCAGGCTGGTTTGAGAGTGCCAAGTACCTCCTGCAAACTGACACCATGAAACTGAGGTGGTGACTTTTGCTTCCCTGGGAAAATGGCCGTTGTTTGTGTTCCAGGGCCTGTGGCCTGGAGAGGCCGGCTGGCTCCTAAAAATCCATATTGCGCAGGATGCCTCCCAGAGGAAAGCTGGCAGCAGTGCCAAGTCAGGCTGGTTTGAGAGTGCCAAGTACCTCCTGCAAACTGACACCATGAAACTGAGGTGGTGACTTTTGCTTCCCTGGGAAAATGGCCGTTGTTTGTATTCCAGGGCCTGTGGCCCAAAGTGGCCGGCTGGCACCTTGAAATCCATATTGCGCAGGATGCCTCCCAGAGGCAAGCTGGCACCAGTGCCAAGTCAGGCTGGTTTGAGAGTGCCAAGTACCTCCTGCAAACTGACACCATGAAACTGAGGTGGTGACTTTTGCTTCCCTGGGAAAATGGCCGTTGTTTGTGTTCCAGGCCCTGTGGCACGAAGTGGCTAGCAGGCTCCTAAAAATCCATATTGCGCAAGATGCCTGGCAGAGGCAAGCTGGCACCAGTGCCAAGTCAGGCTGGTTTGAGAGTGCCAAGTACCTCCTGCAAACTGACACCATGAAACTGAGGTGGTGACTTTTGCTTCCCTGGGAAAATGGCCGTTGTTAGTGATCCAGGGCCTGTGGCCCGAAGTCGCCGGCTGGCACATATAAATCCATATTGCGCAGGATGCCTCCCAGAGGCAAGCTGGCACCAGTGCAAAGTCAGGCTGGTTTGAGAGTGCCAAGTACCTCCTGCAAACTGACACCATGAAACTGAGGTGGTGACTTGTGCTTCCCTGGCAAAATGGCCGTTGTTTGTGGTCCACGGCTGGTGGCCCGGAGAGGCCGGCTGGCTCCTAAAAATCCATATTGCGCAGGATGCCTGCCAGAGGCAAGCTGGCACCAGTGCCAAGTCAGGCTGGTTTGAGAGTGCCAAGTACCTCCTGCAAACTGACACCATGAAACTGAGGTGGTGACTTTTGCTTCCCTGGGAAAATGGCCGTTGTTTGTGTTCCAGGGCCTGTGGCCTGGAGAGGCCGGCTGGCTCCTAAAAATCCATATTGCGCAGGATGCCTCCCAGAGGAAAGCTGGCAGCAGTGCCAAGTCAGGCTGGTTTGAGAGTGCCAAGTACCTCCTGCAAACTGACACCATGAAACTGAGGTGGTGACTTTTGCTTCCCTGGGAAAATGGCCGTTGTTTGTATTCCAGGGCCTGTGGCCCAAAGTGGCCGGCTGGCACCTTGAAATCCATATTGCGCAGGATGCCTCCCAGAGGCAAGCTGGCACCAGTGCCAAGTCAGGCTGGTTTGAGAGTGCCAAGTACCTCCTGCAAACTGACACCATGAAACTGAGGTGGTGACTTTTGCTTCCCTGGGAAAATAGCCGTTGTTTGTGTTCCAGGCCCTGTGGCACGAAGTGGCTAGCAGGCTCCTAAAAATCCATATTGCGCAAGATGCCTGGCAGAGGCAAGCTGGCACCAGTGCCAAGTCAGGCTGGTTTGAGAGTGCCAAGTACCTCCTGCAAACTGACACCATGAAACTGAGGTGGTGACTTTTGCTTCCCTGGGAAAATGGCCGTTGTTAGTGATCCAGGGCCTGTGGCCCGAAGTCGCCGGCTGGCACATATAAATCCATATTGCGCAGGATGCCTCCCAGAGGCAAGCTGGCACCAGTGCAAAGTCAGGCTGGTTTGAGAGTGCCAAGTACCTCCTGCAAACTGACACCATGAAACTGAGGTGGTGACTTGTGCTTCCCTGGCAAAATGGCCGTTGTTTGTGGTCCACGGCTGGTGGCCCGGAGAGGCCGGCTGGCTCCTAAAAATCCATATTGCGCAGGATGCCTGCCAGAGGCAAGCTGGCACCAGTGCCAAGTCAGGCTGGTTTGAGAGTGCCAAGTACCTCCTGCAAACTGACACCATGAAACTGAGGTGGTGACTTTTGCTTCCCTGGGAAAATGGCCGTTGTTTGTGTTCCAGGGCCTGTGGCCCGGAGAGGCCGGCTGGCTCCTAAAAATCCATATTGCGCAGGATGCCTGCCAGAGGCAAGCTGGCACCAGTGCCAAGTCAGGCTGGTTTGAGAGTGCCAAGTACCTCCTGCAAACTGACACCATGAAACTGAGGTGGTGACTTTTGCTTCCCTGAGAAAATGGCCGTGGTTTGTGTTCCAGGGCCTGTGGCCCGGTGAGGCCACCTGGCTCCTAAAAATCCATATTGCGCAGGATGCCTGCCAGAGGCAAGCTGGCACCAGTGCCAAGTCCGGCTGGTTTGACAGTGCCAAGTACCTCCTGCAAACTGACACCATGAAACTGAGGTGGTGACTTGTGCTTACCTGGGAAAATGGCCGTTGTTTGTGTTCCAGGGCCTGTGGCCCGGTGAGGCCACCTGGCTCCTAAAAATCCATATTGCGCAGGATGCCTCCCAGAGGCAAGCTGACACCACTACCAAATCAGGCTGGTTTGAGAGTGCCAAGTACCTCCTGCAAACTGACACCATGAAACTGAGGTGGTGACTTGTGCTTCCCTGGGAAAATGGCCGTTGTTTGTGTTCCAGGGCCTGTGGCCTGGAGAGGCCGGCTGGCTCCTAAAAATCCATATTGCGCAGGATGCCTGCCAGAGGAAAGCTGGCACCAGTGCCAAGTCAGGCTGGTTTGAGAGTGCCAAGTACCTCCTGCAAACTGACACCATGAAACTGAGGTGGTGACTTGTGCTTCCCTGGGAAAATGGCCGTTGTTTGTGTTCCAGGGCCTGTGACCCGAAGTGGCCGGCTGGCACAAAAATATCCATATTGCGCAGGATGCCTGCCAGAGGCAAGCTGGCACCAGTGCCAAGTCAGGCTGGTTTGAGAGTTCCAAGTACCTCCTGCAAACTGACACCATGAAACTGAGGTGGTGACTTTTGCTTCCCTGGGAAAATGGCCGTTGTTTGTGTTCCAGGGCCTGTGGCCCGGATTGGCAGGCCGGCTGGCACCTAAAAATCCATATTGCGCAGGATGCCTGCCAGAGGCAAGCTGGCACCAGTGCCAAGTCAGGCTGGTTTGAGAGTGCCAAGTACCTCCTGCAAACTGGCACCATGAAACTGAGGTGGTGACTTTTGCTTCCCTGGGAAAATGGCCGTTGTTTGTGTTCCAGGGCCTGTGGCCCGGAGAGGCCGGCTGGCTCCTAAAAATCCATATTGCACAGGATGCCTGCCAGAGGCAAGCTGGCACCAGTGCCAAGTCAGGCTGGTTTGAGAGTGCCAAGTACCTCCTGCAAACTGACACCATGAAACTGAGGTGGTGACTTTTGCTTCCCTGGGAAAATGGCCGTGGTTTGTGTTCCAGGGCCTGTGGCCCGGAGAGGCCACCTGGCTCCTAAAAATCCATATTGCGCAGGATGCCTGCCAGAGGCAAGCTGGCACCAGTGCCAAGTCAGGCTGGTTTGACAGTGCCAAGTACCTCCTGCAAACTGACACCATGAAACTGAGGTGGTGACTTGTGCTTACCTGGGAAAATGGCCGTTGTTTGTGTTCCAGGGCCTGTGGCCCGGACAGGCTGGCTGGCTCCTAAAAATCCATATTGCGCAGGATGCCTCCCAGAGGAAAGCTGGCAGCAGTGCCAAGTCAGGCTGGTTTGAGAGTGCCAAGTACCTCCTGCAAACTGACACCATGAAACTGAGGTGGTGACTTTTGCTTCCCTGGGAAAATGGCCGTTGTTTGTGTTCCAGGCCCTGTGGCACGAAGTGGCTAGCAGGCTCCTAAAAATCCATATTGCGCAAGATGCCTGGCAGAGGCAAGCTGGCACCAGTGCCAAGTCAGGCTGGTTTGAGAGTGCCAAGTACCTCCTGCAAACTGACACCATGAAACTGAGGTGGTGACTTTTGCTTCCCTGGGAAAATGGCCGTTGTTAGTGATCCAGGGCCTGTGGCCCGAAGTCGCCGGCTGGCACATATAAATCCATATTGCGCAGGATGCCTCCCAGAGGCAAGCTGGCACCAGTGCAAAGTCAGGCTGGTTTGAGAGTGCCAAGTACCTCCTGCAAACTGACACCATGAAACTGAGGTGGTGACTTTTGCTTCCCTGGGAAAATGGCCGTTGTTTGTGGTCCACGGCCGGTGGCCCGGAGAGGCCGGCTGGCTCCTAAAAATCCATATTGCGCAGGATGCCTGCCAGAGGCAAGCTGGCACCAGTGCCAAGTCAGGCTGGTTTGAGAGTGCCAAGTACCTCCTGCAAACTGACACCATGAAACTGAGGTGGTGACTTTTGCTTCCCTGGGAAAATGGCCGTTGTTTGTGTTCCAGGGCCTGTGGCCCGGAGAGGCCGGCTGGCTCCTAAAAATCCATATTGCGCAGGATGCCTGCCAGAGGCAAGCTGGCACCAGTGCCAAGTCAGGCTGGTTTGAGAGTGCCAAGTACCTCCTGCAAACTGACACCATGAAACTGAGGTGGTGACTTTTGCTTCCCTGGGAAAATGGCCGTGGTTTGTGTTCCAGGGCCTGTGGCCCGAAGTCGCCGGCTGGCACATATAAATCCATATTGCGCAGGATGCCTCCCAGAGGCAAGCTGGCACCAGTGCCAAGTCAGGCTGGTTTGAGAGTGCCAAGTACCTCCTGCAAACTGACACCATGAAACTGAGGTGGTGACTTGTGCTTCCCTGGGAAAATGGCCGTTGTTTGTGGTCAACGGCCGGTGGCCCGGAGAGGCCGGCTGGCACCTAAAAATCCATATTGCGCAGGATGCCTGCCAGAGGCAAGCTGGCACCAGTGCCAAGTCAGGCTGGTTTGAGAGTGCCAAGTACCTCCTGCAAACTGACACCATGAAACTGAGGTGGTGACTTTTGCTTCCCTGGGAAAATGGCCGTTGTTTGTGTTCCAGGGCCTGTGACCCAAAGTGGCCGGCTGGCACAAAAATATCCATATTGCGCAGGATGCCTGCCAGAGGCAAGCTGGCACCAGTGCCAAGTCAGGCTGGTTTGAGAGTGCCAAGTACCTCCTGCAAACTGACACCATGAAACTGAGGTGGTGACTTTTGCTTCCCTGGGAAAATGGCCGTTGTTTGTGTTCCAGGCCCTGTGGCACGAAGTGGCTAGCAGGCTCCTAAAAATCCATATTGCGCAAGATGCCTGGCAGAGGCAAGCTGGCACCAGTGCCAAGTCAGGCTGGTTTGAGAGTGCCAAGTACCTCCTGCAAACTGACACCATGAAACTGAGGTGGTGACTTTTGCTTCCCTGGGAAAATGGCCATTGTTAGTGATCCAGGGCCTGTGGCCCGAAGTCGCCGGCTGGCACATATAAATCCATATTGCGCAGGATGCCTGCCAGAGGCAAGCTGGCACCAGTGCCAAGTCAGGCTGGTTTGAGAGTGCCAAGTACCTCCTGCAAACTGACACCATGAAACTGAGGTGGTGACTTTTGCTTCCCTGGGAAAATGGCCGTGGTTTGTGTTCCAGGGCCTGTGGCCCAAAGTTGCCGGCTGGCACATATAAATCCATATTGCGCAGGATGCCTCCCAGAGGCAA
The DNA here is from genome assembly GCF_027477595.1 of Haemorhous mexicanus. NCBI lineage: Eukaryota > Metazoa > Chordata > Aves > Passeriformes > Fringillidae > Haemorhous > Haemorhous mexicanus. The sequence continues at coordinate 1,290,619 of NC_082369.1, forward strand.
GCTGGCACCAGTGCCAAGTCAGGCTGGTTTGAGAGTGCCAAGTACCTCCTGCAAACTGACACCATGAAACTGAGGTGGTGACTTGTGCTTCCCTGGCAAAATGGCCGTTGTTTGTGGTCAACGGCCGGTGGCCCAGAGAGGCCGGCTGGCTCCTAAAAATCCATATTGCGCAGGATGCCTGCCAGAGGCAAGCTGGCACCAGTGCCAAGTCAGGCTGGTTTGAGAGTGCCAAGTACCTCCTGCAAACTGACACCATGAAACTGAGGTGGTGACTTGCGCTTACCTGGGAAAATGGCCGTTGTTTGTGTTCCAGGGCCTGTGGCCCGGAGAGGCCACCTGGCTCCTAAAAATCCATATTGCGAAGGATGCCTCCCAGAGGCAAGCTGACACCACTACCAAATCAGGCTGGTTTGAGAGTGCCAAGTACCTCCTGCAAACTGACACCATGAAACTGATGTGGTGACTTGTGCTTCCCTGGGAAAATGGCCGTTGTTTGTGTTCCAGGGCCTGTGGCCCGGAGAGGCCGGCTGGCTCCTAAAAATCCATATTGCGCAGGATGCCTGCCAGAGGCAAGCTGGCACCAGTGCCAAGTCAGGCTGGTTTGAGAGTGCCAAGTACCTCCTGCAAACTGACACCATGAAACTGAGGTGGTGACTTTTGCTTCCCTGGGAAAATGGCCGTTGTTTGTGTTCCAGGGCCTGTGGCCTGGAGAGGCCGGCTGGCTCCTAAAAATCCATATTGCGCAGGATGCCTCCCAGAGGAAAGCTGGCAGCAGTGCCAAGTCAGGCTGGTTTGAGAGTGCCAAGTACCTCCTGCAAACTGACACCATGAAACTGAGGTGGTGACTTTTTCTTCCCTGGGAAAATGGCCGTTGTTTGTATTCCAGGGCCTGTGGCCCAAAGTGGCCGGCTGGCACCTTGAAATCCATATTGCGCAGGATGCCTCCCAGAGGCAAGCTGGCACCAGTGCCAAGTCAGGCTGGTTTGAGAGTGCCAAGTACCTCCTGCAAACTGACACCATGAAACTGAGGTGGTGACTTTTGCTTCCCTGGGAAAATGGCCGTTGTTTGTGTTCTAGGCCCTGTGGCACGAAGTGGCTAGCAGGCTCCTAAAAATCCATATTGCGCAAGATGCCTGGCAGAGGAAAGCTGGCACCAGTGCCAAGTCAGGCTGGTTTGAGAGTGCCAAGTACCTCCTGCAAACTGACACCATGAAACTGAGGTGGTGACTTTTGCTTCCCTGGGAAAATGGCCGTTGTTAGTGATCCAGGGCCTGTGGCCCGAAGTCGCCGGCTGGCACATATAAATCCATATTGCGCAGGATGCCTCCCAGAGGCAAGCTGGCACCAGTGCAAAGTCAGGCTGGTTTGAGAGTGCCAAGTACCTCCTGCAAACTGACACCATGAAACTGAGGTGGTGACTTGTGCTTCCCTGGCAAAATGGCCGTTGTTTGTGTTCCAGGGCCTGTGGCCCGGTGAGGCCACCTGGCTCCTAAAAATCCATATTGCGCAGGATGCCTCCCAGAGGCAAGCTGACACCACTACCAAATCAGGCTGGTTTGAGAGTGCCAAGTACCTCCTGCAAACTGACACCATGAAACTGAGGTGGTGACTTTTGCTTCCCTGGGAAAATGGCCGTTGTTTGTGTTCCAGGCCCTGTGGCACGAAGTGGCCGGCTGGCACAAAAATATCCATATTGCGCAGGATGCCTGCCAGAGGCAAGCTGACACCAGTGCCAAGTCAGGCTGGTTTGAGAGTGCCAAGTACCTCCTGCAAACTGACACCATGAAACTGAGGTGGTGACTTTTGCTTCCCTGGGAAAATGGCCGTTGTTTGTGTTCCAGGGCCTGTGGCACGAAGTGGCTAGCAGGCTCCTAAAAATCCATATTGCGCAAGATGCCTGGCAGAGGCAAGCTGGCACCAGTGCCAAGTCAGGCTGGTTTGAGAGTGCCAAGTACCTCCTGCAAACTGACACCATGAAACTGAGGTGGTGACTTTTGCTTCCCTGGGAAAATGGCCATTGTTAGTGATCCAGGGCCTGTGGCCCAAAGTGGCCGGCTGGCACCTTGAAATCCATATTGCGCAGGATGCCTCCCAGAGGCAAGCTGGCACCAGTGCCAAGTCAGGCTGGTTTGAGAGTGCCAAGTACCTCCTGCAAACTGACACCATGAAACTGAGGTGGTGACTTGTGCTTCCCTGGGAAAATGGCCGTTGTTCGTGGTCAACGGCCGGTGGCCCGGAGAGGCCGGCTGGCACCTAAAAATCCATATTGCGCAGGATGCCTGCCAGAGGCAAGCTGACACCAGTGCCAAGTCAGGCTGGTTTGAGAGTGCCAAGTACCTCCTGCAAACTGACACCATGAAACTGAGGTGGTGACTTTTGCTTCCCTGGGAAAATGGCCGTTGTTTGTGTTCCAGGGCCTGTGACCCAAAGTGGCCGGCTGGCACAAAAATATCCATATTGCGCAGGATGCCTGCCAGAGGCAAGCTGGCACCAGTGCCAAGTCAGGCTGGTTTGAGAGTGCCAAGTACCTCCTGCAAACTGACAGCATGAAACGGAAGTGGTGACTTTTGCTTCCCTGGGAAAATGGCCGTTGTTTGTGTTCCAGGGCCTGTGGCCCGGAGAGGCCGGCTGGCTCCTAAAATTCCGCATTGCGCAGAATGCCTCCCAGATGCAAGCTGGCACCAGTGCCAAGTCAGGCTGGTTTGAGAGTGCCAAGTACCTCCTGCAAACTGACACCATGAAACGGAGGTGGTGACTTTTGCTTACCTGGTAAAATGGCCGTTGTTTGTGTTCCAGGGCCTGTGGCCTGGAGTGGCCGGCTGGCTCCTAAAATTCCGCATTGCGCAGAATGCCTCCCAGAGGCAAGCTGGCACCAGTGCCAAGTCAGGCTGGTTTGAGAGTGCCAAGTACCTCCTGCAAACTGACACCAAGAACAAGGGTTGGTGACTTTTGCTTCCCTGGGAAAAGGGCCATTGTTTGTGTTCCAGGGCCTGTGGCCTGGAGTGGCCGGCTGGCTCCTAAAAATCCATATTGCGCAGAATGCCTCCCAGAGGCAGGCTGGCACCAGTGCCAAGTCAGGCTGGTTTGAGAGTGCCAAGTACCTCCTGCAAACTGACACCATGAAACTGAGGTGGTGACTTTTGCTTCCCTGGGAAAATGGCCGTTGTTTGTGTTCCAGGGCCTGTGGCCCGGAGAGGCCAGCTGGCTCCTAAAATTCCGCATTGCGCAGGATGCCTGCCAGAGGCAAGCTGGCACCAGTGCCAAGTCAGGCTGGTTTGAGAGTGCCAAGTACCTCCTGCAAACTGACACCATGAAACTGAAGTGGTGACTTTTGCTTCCCTGGGAAAATGGCCGTTGTTTGTGGTCAATGGCCGGTGGCCCAGAGAGGCCGGCTGGCTCCTAAAAATCCATATTGCGCAGGATGCCTGCCAGAGGCAAGCTGGCACCAGTGCCAAGTCAGGCTGGTTTGAGAGTGCCAAGTACCTCCTGCAAACTGACACCATGAAACTGAGGTGGTGACTTTTGCTTCCCTGGGAAAATGGCTGTTGTTTGTGTTCCAGGGCCTGTGGCCCGGAGAGGCCAGCTGGCTCCTAAAATTCCGCATTGCGCAGGATGCCTGCCAGAGGCAAGCTGGCACCAGTGCCAAGTCAGGCTGGTTTGAGAGTGCCAAGTACCTCCTGCAAACTGACACCATGAAACTGAAGTGGTGACTTTTGCTTCCCTGGGAAAATGGCCGTTGTTTGTGTTCCAGGGCTTGTGGCCCGGAGAGGCCGGCTGGCTCCTAAAAATCCATATTGCGCAGGATGCCTGCCAGAGGCAAGCTGGCACCAGTGCCAAGTCAGGCTGGTTTGAGAGTGCCAAGTACATCCTGCAAACTGACACCATGAAACTGAGGTGGTGACTTGTGCTTCCCTGGGAATATGGCCGTTGTTTGTGTTCCAGGGCCTGTGGCCCGGAGAGGCCAGCTGGCTCCTAAAAATCCATATTGTGCAGGATGCCTGCCAGAGGCAAGCTGGCACCAGTGCCAAGTCAGGCTGGTTTGAGAGTGCCAAGTACCTCCTGCAAACTGACACCATGAAACTGAGGTGGTGACTTTTGCTTCCCTGGGAAAATGGCCGTTGTTTGTGTTCCAGGGTCTGTGGCCCGGAGAGGCCGGCTGGCTCCGAAAAATCCATATTGCGCAGAATGCCTGCCAGAGGCAAGCTGGCACCAGTGCCAAGTCAGGCTGGTTTGAGAGTGCCAAGTACCTCCTGCAAACTGAAACCATGAAACTGAGGTGGTGACTTTTGCTTCCCTGGGAAAATGGCCGTTGTTTGTGTTCCAGGGCCTGTGGCCCGGAGAGGCCGGCTGGCTCCTAAAAATCCATATTGCGCAGGATGCCTGCCAGAGGCAAGCTGGCACCAGTGCCAAGTCAGGCTGGTTTGAGAGTGCCAAGTACCTCCTGCAAACTGACACCATGAAACTGAGGTGGTGACTTTTGCTTCCCTGGGAAAATGGCCGTTGTTTGTGTTCCAGGGCCTGTGGCCCGGAGAGGCCGGCTGGCTCCTAAAAATCCATATTGCGCAGGATGCCTGCCAGAGGCAAGCTGGCACCAGTGCCAAGTCAGGCTGGTTTGAGAGTGCCAAGTACCTCCTGCAAACTGACACCATGAAACTGAAGTGGTGACTGTAGCTTCCCTGGGAAAATGGCCGTTGTTTGTGTTCCAGGGCCTGTGGCCTGGAGAGGCCAGCTGGCTCCTAAAATTCCGCATTGCGCAGGATGCCTGCCAGAGGCAAGCTGGCACCAGTGCCAAGTCAGGCTGGTTTGAGAGTGCCAAGTACCTCCTGCAAACTGACACCATGAAACTGAAGTGGTGACTTTTGCTTCCCTGGGAAAATGGCCGTTGTTTGTGTTCCAGGGCTTGTGGCCCGGAGAGGCCGGCTGGCTCCTAAAAATCCATATTGCGCAGGATGCCTGCCAGAGGCAAGCTGGCACCAGTGCCAAGTCAGGCTGGTTTGAGAGTGCCAAGTACCTCCTGCAAACTGACACCATGAAACTGAGGTGGTGACTTTTGCTTCCCTGGGAAAATGGCCGTTGTTTGTGTTCCAGGGCCTGTGGCCCGGAGAGGCCGGCTGGCACAAAAATATCCATATTGCGCAGGATGCCTGCCAGAGGCAAGCTGGCACCAGTGCCAAGTCAGGCTGGTTTGAGAGTGCCAAGTACCTCCTGCAAACTGACACCATGAAACTGAGGTGGTGACTTTTGCTTCCCTGGGAAAAGGGCCATTGTTTGTGTTCCAGGGCCTGTGGCCTGGAGTGGCCGGCTGGCTCCTAAAATTCCGCATTGCGCAGAATGCCTGCCAGATGCAAGCTGGCACCAGTGCCAAGTCAAGCTGGTTTGAGAGTGCCAAGTACCTCCTGCAAACTGACACCATGAAACTGAGGTGGTGACTTTTGCTTCCCAGGGAAAATGGCCGTTGTTTGTTTTCCAGGGCCTGTGGCCTGAAGTGGCCGGCTGGCTCCTAAAATTCCGCATTGCGCAGAATGCCTCCCAGATGCAAGCTGGCACCAGTGCCAAGTCAGGCTGGTTTGAGAGTGCCAAGTACCTCCTGCAAACTGACACCATGAAACGGAGGTGGTGACTTTTGCTTCCCTGGGAAAATGGCCGTTGTTTGTGTTCCAGGGCCTGTGGCCTGAAGTGGCCGGCTGGCTCCTAAAAATCCATATTGCGCAGAATGCCTCCCAGATGCAAGCTGGCACCAGTGCCAAGTCAGGCTGGTTTGAGAGTGCCAAGTACCTCCTGCAAACTGACAACATGAAACGGAGGTGGTGACTTTTGCTTACCTGGGAAAAGGGCCATTGTTTGTGTTCCAGGGCCTGTGGCCTGGAGTGGCCAGCTGGCTCCTAAAATTCCGCATTGCGCAGAATGCCTCCCAGAAGCAAGCTGGCACCAGTGCCAAGTCAGGCTGCTTTGAGAGTGCCAAGTACCTCCTGCAAACTGAAACCAAGAACTAGTGTTGGTGACTTTTGCTTACCTGGGAAACGGGCCATTGTTTGTGTTCCAGGGCCTGTGGCCTGGAGTGGCCGGCTGGCTCCTAAAAATCCATATTGCGCAGAATGCCTCCCAGAGGCAGGCTGGCACTAGTGCCAAGTCAGGCTGGTTTGAGAGTGCCAAGTAGCTCCTGCAAACTGACACCATGAAACTGAGGTGGTGACTTTTGCTTCCCTGGGAAAATGGCCGTTGTTTGTTTTCCAGGGCCTGTGGCCTGGAGTGGCCGGCTGGCTCCTAAAATTCCGCATTGCGCAGAATGCCTCCCAGAGGCAAGCTGGCACCAGTGCCAAGTCAAGCTGGTTTGAGAGTGCCAAGTACCTCCTGCAAACTGACACCATGAAACGGAGGTGGTGACTTTTGCTTCCCTGGGAAAATGGCCGTTGTTTGTTTTCCAGGGCCTGTGGCCTGAAGTGGCCGGCTGGCTCCTAAAATTCCGCATTGCGCAGAATGCCTCCCAGATGCAAGCTGGCACCAGTGCCAAGTCAGGCTGGTTTGAGAGTGCCAAGTACCTCCTGCAAACTGACAACATGAAACGGAGGTGGTGACTTTTGCTTACCTGGGAAAAGGGCCGTTGTTTGTGTTCCAGGGCCTGTGGCCTGGAGTGGCCGGCTGGCTCCTAAAAATCCATATTGCGCAGGATGCCTGCCAGAGGCAAGCTGGCACCAGTGCCAAGTCAGGCTGGTTGGAGAGTGCCAAGTACCTCCTGCAAACTGACACCATGAAACTGAGGTGGTGACTTTTGCTTCCCTGGGAAAATGGCCGTTGTTTGTGTTCCAGGGCCTGTGGCCTGGAGTGGCCGGCTGGCTCCTAAAAATCCATATTGCGCAGGATGCCTGCCAGAGGCAAGCTGGCACCAGTGCCAAGTCAGGCTGGTTTGAGAGTGCCAAGTACCTCCTGCAAACTGACAACATGAAACGGAGGTGGTGACTTTTGCTAACCTGGGAAAAGGGCCATTGTTTGTGTTCCAGGGCCTGTGGCCTGGAGTGGCCGGCTGGCTCCTAAAATTCCGCATTGCGCAGAATGCCTCCCAGAAGCAAGCTGGCACCAGTGCCAAGTCAGGCTGCTTTGAGAGTGCCAAATACCTCCTGCAAACTGAAACCAAGAACTAGTGTTGGTGACTTTTGCTTACCTGGGAAACGGGCCATTGTTTGTGTTCCAGGGCCTGTGGCCTGGAGTGGCCGGCTGGCTCCTAAAAATCCATATTGCGCAGAATGCCTCCCAGAGGCAGGCTGGCACTAGTGCCAAGTCGGGCTGGTTTGAGAGTGCCAAGTAGCTCCTGCAAACTGACACCATGAAACGGAGGTGGTGACTTTTGCTTACCTGGGAAAAGGGCCATTGTTTGTGTTCCAGGGCCTGTGGCCTGGAGTGGCCGGCTGGCTCCTAAAAATCCATATTGCGCAGGATGCCTTCCAGAGGCAAGCTGGAACCAGTGCCAAGTCAAGCTGGTTTGAGAGTGCCAAGTACCTCCTGCAAACTGACACCATGAAACGGAGGTGGGGACTTTTGCTTCCCTGGGAAAATGGCCATTGTTTGTGTTCCAGGGCCTGTGGCCTGGAGTGGCCGGCTGGCTCTTAAAAATCCCGCATTGCGCAGGATGCCTCCAGAATGTAAGCTGGCACCAGTGCCAAGTCAGGCTGGTTTGAGAGTGCCAAGTACCTCCTGCAAACTGACAGCATGAAACGGAGGTGGTGACTTGTGCTTACCTGGGAAAATGGCCGTTGTTTGTGTTCCAGGGCCTGTGGCCCGGAGAGGCCGGCTGGCTCCTAAAATTCCGCATTGCGCAGAATGCCTCCCAGATGCAAGCTGGCACCAGTGCCAAGTCAGGCTGGTTTGAGAGTGCCAAGTACCTCCTGCAAACTGACACCATGAAACGGAGGTGGTGACTTTTGCTTACCTGGTAAAATGGCCGTTGTTTGTGTTCCAGGGCCTGTGGCCTGGAGTGGCCGGCTGGCTCCTAAAATTCCGCATTGCGCAGAATGCCTCCCAGAGGCAAGCTGGCACCAGTGCCAAGTCAGGCTGGTTTGAGAGTGCCAAGTACCTCCTGCAAACTGACACCAAGAACCAGGGTTGGTGACTTTTGCTAACCTGGGAAAAGGGCCGTTGTTTGTGTTCCAGGGCCTGTGGCCTGGAGTGGCCGGCTGGCTCCTAAAAATCCATATTGCGCAGAATGCCTCCCAGAGGCAGGCTGGCACCAGTGCCAAGTCAGGCTGGTTTGAGAGTGCCAAGTACCTACTGCAAACTGACACCATGAAACGGAGGTGGTGACTTTTGCTTCCCTGGGAAAAGGGCCGTTGTTTGTGTTCCAGGGCCTGTGGCCTGGAGTGGCCGGCTGGCTCTTAAAAATCCCGCATTGCGCAGAATGCCTCCCAGAGGCAAGCTGGCACCAGTGCCAAGTCAAGCTGGTTTGAGAGTGCCAAGTACCTCCTGCAAACTGACACCATGAAACGGAGGTGGTGACTTTTGCTTCCCTGGGAAAATGGCCGTTGTTTGTGTTCCAGGGCCTGTGGCCTGAAGTGGCCGGCTAGCTCCTAAAATTCCGCATTGCGCAGAATGCCTCCCAGATGCAAGCTGGCACCAGTGCCAAGTCAGGCTGGTTTGAGAGTGCCAAGTACCTCCTGCAAACTGACACCATGAAACGGAGGTGGTGACTTTTGCTTCCCTGGGAAAATGGCCGTTGTTTGTGTTCCAGGGCCTGTGGCCTGGAGTGGCCGGCTGGCTCCTAAAATTCCGCATTGCGCAGAATGCCTCCCAGAGGCAAGCTGGCACCAGTGCCAAGTCAGGCTGGTTTGAGAGTGCCAAATACCTCCTGCAAACTGAAACCAAGAACCAGGGTTGGTGACTTTTGCTTACCTGGGAAACGGGCCATTGTTTGTGTTCCAGGGCCTGTGGCCTGGAGTGGCCGGCTGGCTCCTAAAAATCCATATTGCGCAGAATGCCTCCCAGAGGCAGGCTGGCACTAGTGCCAAGTCAGGCTGGTTTGAGAGTGCCAAGTACCTCCTGCAAACTGACACCATGAAACTGAGGTGGTGACTTTTGCTTCCCTGGGAAAATGGCCGTTGTTTGTGTTCCAGGGCCTGTGGCCTGAAGTGGCCGGCTGGCTCCTAAAATTCCGCATTGCGCAGGATGCCTCCCAGAGGCAAGCTGGCACCAGTGCCAAGTCAGGCTGGTTTGAGAGTGCCAAGTACCTCCTGCAAACTGACACCATGAAACGGAGGTGGTGACTTTTGCTTCCCTGGGAAAATGGCCGTTGTTTGTTTTCCAGGGCCTGTGGCCCGGACAGGCTGGCTGGCTCCTAAAAATCCGCATTGCGCAGAATGCCTCCCAGATGCAAGCTGGCACCAGTGCCAAGTCAGGCTGGTTTGAGAGTGCCAAGTACCTCCTGCAAACTGACACCATGAAACGGAGGTGGTGACTTTTGCTTCCCTGGGAAAAGGGCCGTTGTTTGTGTTCCAGGGCCTGTGGCCTGGAGTGGCCGGCTGGCTCCTAAAAATCCATATTGCGCAGGATGCCTGCCAGAGGCAAGCTGGCACCAGTGCCAAGTCAGGCTGGTTTGAGAGTGCCAAGTACCTCCTGCAAACTGAAACCATGAAACTGAGGTGGTGACTTTTGCTTCCCTGGGAAAATGGCCGTTGTTTGTGTTCCAGGGCCTGTGGCCCGGAGAGGCCGGCTGGCTCCTAAAAATCCATATTGCGCAGGATGCCTCCCAGAGGCAAGATGGCACCAGTGCCAAGTCAGGCTGGTTTGAGAGTGCCAAGTACCTCCTGCAAACTGACACCATGAAACTGAGGTGGTGACTTTTGCTTCCCTGGGAAAATGGCCGTTGTTTGTGTTCCAGGGCCTGTGGCCCGGAGAGGCCGGCTGGCTCCTAAAAATCCATATTGCGCAGGATGCCTGCCAGAGGCAAGCTGGCACCAGTGCCAAGTCAGGCTGGTTTGAGAGTGCCAAGTACCTCCTGCAAACTGACACCATGAAACTGAGGTGGTGACTTTTGCTTCCCTGGGAAAAGGGCCGTTGTTTGTGTTCCAGGGCCTGTGGCCTGGAGTGGCCGGCTGGCTCTTAAAAATCCCGCATTGCGCAGAATGCCTCCCAGAGGCAAGCTGGCACCAGTGCCAAGTCAAGCTGGTTTGAGAGTGCCAAGTACCTCCTGCAAACTGACACCATGAAACGGAGGTGGTGACTTTTGCTTACCTGGGAAAATGGCCGTTGTTTGTGTTCCAGGGCCTGTGGCCTGGAGTGGCCGGCTGGCTCCTAAAATTCCGCATTGCGCAGAATGCCTCCCAGAGGCAAGCTGGCACCAGTGCCAAGTCAGGCTGGTTTGAGAGTGCCAAATACCTCCTGCAAACTGAAACCAAGAACCAGGGTTGGTGACTTTTGCTTACCTGGGAAACGGGCCATTGTTTGTGTTCCAGGGCCTGTGGCCTGGAGTGGCCGGCTGGCTCCTAAAAATCCATATTGCGCAGAATGCCTCCCAGAGGCAGGCTGGCACTAGTGCCAAGTCAGGCTGGTTTGAGAGTGCCAAGTACCTCCTGCAAACTGACACCATGAAACTGAGGTGGTGACTTTTGCTTCCCTGGGAAAATGGCCGTTGTTTGTTTTCCAGGGCCTGTGGCCTGAAGTGGCCGGCTGGCTCCTAAAATTCCGCATTGCGCAGGATGCCTCCCAGATGCAAGCTGGCACCAGTGCCAAGTCAAGCTGGTTTGAGAGTGCCAAGTACCTCCTGCAAACTGACACCATGAAACGGAGGTGGTGACTTTTGCTTCCCTGGGAAAATGGCCGTTGTTTGTGTTCCAGGGCCTGTGGCCTGGAGAGGCCAGCTGGCTCCTAAAATTCCGCATTGCGCAGGATGCCTGCCAGAGGCAAGCTGGCACCAGTGCCAAGTCAGGCTGGTTTGAGAGTGCCAAGTACCTCCTGCAAACTGACACCATGAAACTGAAGTGGTGACTTTTGCTTCCCTGGGAAAATGGCCGTTGTTTGTGTTCCAGGGCTTGTGGCCCGGAGAGGCCGGCTGGCTCCTAAAAATCCATATTGCGCAGGATGCCTGCCAGAGGCAAGCTGGCACCAGTGCCAAGTCAGGCTGGTTTGAGAGTGCCAAGTACCTCCTGCAAACTGACACCATGAAACTGAGGTGGTGACTTTTGCTTCCCTGGGAAAATGGCCGTTGTTTGTGTTCCAGGGCCTGTGGCCCGGAGAGGCCGGCTGGCACAAAAATATCCATATTGCGCAGGATGCCTGCCAGAGGCAAGCTGGCACCAGTGCCAAGTCAGGCTGGTTTGAGAGTGCCAAGTACCTCCTGCAAACTGACACCATGAAACTGAGGTGGTGACTTGTGCTTACCTGGGAAAATGGCCGTTGTTTGTGTTCCAGGGCCTGTGGCCCGGAGAGGCCGGCTGGCTCCTAAAATTCCGCATTGCGCAGAATGCCTCCCAGATGCAAGCTGGCACCAGTGCCAAGTCAGGCTGGTTTGAGAGTGCCAAGTACCTCCTGCAAACTGACACCATGAAACGGAGGTGGTGACTTTTGCTTACCTGGTAAAATGGCCGTTGTTTGTGTTCCAGGGCCTGTGGCCTGGAGTGGCCGGCTGGCTCCTAAAATTCCGCATTGCGCAGAATGCCTCCCAGAGGCAAGCTGGCACCAGTGCCAAGTCAGGCTGGTTTGAGAGTGCCAAGTACCTCCTGCAAACTGACACCAAGAACCAGGGTTGGTGACTTTTGCTAACCTGGGAAAAGGGCCGTTGTTTGTGTTCCAGGGCCTGTGGCCTGGAGTGGCCGGCTGGCTCCTAAAAATCCATATTGCGCAGAATGCCTCCCAGAGGCAGGCTGGCACCAGTGCCAAGTCAGGCTGGTTTGAGAGTGCCAAGTACCTACTGCAAACTGACACCATGAAACGGAGGTGGTGACTTTTGCTTCCCTGGGAAAAGGGCCGTTGTTTGTGTTCCAGGGCCTGTGGCCTGGAGTGGCCGGCTGGCTCTTAAAAATCCCGCATTGCGCAGAATGCCTCCCAGAGGCAAGCTGGCACCAGTGCCAAGTCAAGCTGGTTTGAGAGTGCCAAGTACCTCCTGCAAACTGACACCATGAAACGGAGGTGGTGACTTTTGCTTCCCTGGGAAAATGGCCGTTGTTTGTGTTCCAGGGCCTGTGGCCTGAAGTGGCCGGCTAGCTCCTAAAATTCCGCATTGCGCAGAATGCCTCCCAGATGCAAGCTGGCACCAGTGCCAAGTCAGGCTGGTTTGAGAGTGCCAAGTACCTCCTGCAAACTGACACCATGAAACTGAGGTGGTGACTTTTGCTTCCCAGGGAAAATGGCCGTTGTTTGTTTTCCAGGGCCTGTGGCCTGAAGTGGCCGGCTGGCTCCTAAAATTCCGCATTGCGCAGAATGCCTCCCAGATGCAAGCTGGCACCAGTGCCAAGTCAGGCTGGTTTGAGAGTGCCAAGTACCTCCTGCAAACTGACAACATGAAACGGAGGTGGTGACTTTTGCTTACCTGGGAAAAGGGCGATTGTTTGTGTTCCAGGGCCTGTGGCCTGGAGTGGCCGGCTGGCTCCTAAAATTCCGCATTGCGCAGAATGCCTCCCAGATGCAAGCTGGCACCAGTGCCAAGTCAGGCTGGTTTGAGAGTGCCAAGTACCTCCTGCAAACTGACACCATGAAACGGAGGTGGTGACTTTTGCTTCCCTGGGAAAATGGCCGTTGTTTGTGTTCCAGGGCCTGTGGCCTGAAGTGGCCGGCTGGCTCCTAAAAATCCATATTGCGCAGAATGCCTCCCAGATGCAAGCTGGCACCAGTGCCAAGTCAGGCTGGTTTGAGAGTGCCAAGTACCTCCTGCAAACTGACAACATGAAACGGAGGTGGTGACTTTTGCTTACCTGGGAAAAGGGCCATTGTTTGTGTTCCAGGGCCTGTGGCCTGGAGTGGCCGGCTGGCTCCTAAAATTCCGCATTGCGCAGAATGCCTCCCAGAAGCAAGCTGGCACCAGTGCCAAGTCAGGCTGCTTTGAGAGTGCCAAGTACCTCCTGCAAACTGAAACCAAGAACTAGTGTTGGTGACTTTTGCTTACCTGGGAAACGGGCCATTGTTTGTGTTCCAGGGCCTGTGGCCTGGAGTGGCCGGCTGGCTCCTAAAAATCCATATTGCGCAGAATGCCTCCCAGAGGCAGGCTGGCACTAGTGCCAAGTCAGGCTGGTTTGAGAGTGCCAAGTAGCTCCTGCAAACTGACACCATGAAACTGAGGTGGTGACTTTTGCTTCCCTGGGAAAATGGCCGTTGTTTGTTTTCCAGGGCCTGTGGCCTGGAGTGGCCGGCTGGCTCCTAAAATTCCGCATTGCGCAGAATGCCTCCCAGAGGCAAGCTGGCACCAGTGCCAAGTCAAGCTGGTTTGAGAGTGCCAAGTACCTCCTGCAAACTGACACCATGAAACGGAGGTGGTGACTTTTGCTTCCCTGGGAAAATGGCCGTTGTTTGTTTTCCAGGGCCTGTGGCCTGAAGTGGCCGGCTGGCTCCTAAAATTCCGCATTGCGCAGAATGCCTCCCAGATGCAAGCTGGCACCAGTGCCAAGTCAGGCTGGTTTGAGAGTGCCAAGTACCTCCTGCAAACTGACAACATGAAACGGAGGTGGTGACTTTTGCTTACCTGGGAAAAGGGCCGTTGTTTGTGTTCCAGGGCCTGTGGCCTGGAGTGGCCGGCTGGCTCCTAAAAATCCATATTGCGCAGGATGCCTGCCAGAGGCAAGCTGGCACCAGTGCCAAGTCAGGCTGGTTGGAGAGTGCCAAGTACCTCCTGCAAACTGACACCATGAAACTGAGGTGGTGACTTTTGCTTCCCTGGGAAAATGGCCGTTGTTTGTGTTCCAGGGCCTGTGGCCTGGAGTGGCCGGCTGGCTCCTAAAAATCCATATTGCGCAGGATGCCTGCCAGAGGCAAGCTGGCACCAGTGCCAAGTCAGGCTGGTTTGAGAGTGCCAAGTACCTCCTGCAAACTGACAACATGAAACGGAGGTGGTGACTTTTGCTTACCTGGGAAAAGGGCCATTGTTTGTGTTCCAGGGCCTGTGGCCTGGAGTGGCCGGCTGGCTCCTAAAATTCCGCATTGCGCAGAATGCCTCCCAGAAGCAAGCTGGCACCAGTGCCAAGTCAGGCTGCTTTGAGAGTGCCAAATACCTCCTGCAAACTGAAACCAAGAACTAGTGTTGGTGACTTTTGCTTACCTGGGAAACGGGCCATTGTTTGTGTTCCAGGGCCTGTGGCCTGGAGTGGCCGGCTGGCTCCTAAAAATCCATATTGCGCAGAATGCCTCCCAGAGGCAGGCTGGCACTAGTGCCAAGTCGGGCTGGTTTGAGAGTGCCAAGTAGCTCCTGCAAACTGACACCATGAAACGGAGGTGGTGACTTTTGCTTACCTGGGAAAAGGGCCATTGTTTGTGTTCCAGGGCCTGTGGCCTGGAGTGGCCGGCTGGCTCCTAAAAATCCATATTGCGCAGGATGCCTTCCAGAGGCAAGCTGGAACCAGTGCCAAGTCAAGCTGGTTTGAGAGTGCCAAGTACCTCCTGCAAACTGACACCATGAAACGGAGGTGGGGACTTTTGCTTCCCTGGGAAAATGGCCATTGTTTGTGTTCCAGGGCCTGTGGCCTGGAGTGGCCGGCTGGCTCTTAAAAATCCCGCATTGCGCAGGATGCCTCCAGAATGTAAGCTGGCACCAGTGCCAAGTCAGGCTGGTTTGAGAGTGCCAAGTACCTCCTGCAAACTGACAGCATGAAACGGAGGTGGTGACTTGTGCTTACCTGGGAAAATGGCCGTTGTTTGTGTTCCAGGGCCTGTGGCCCGGAGAGGCCGGCTGGCTCCTAAAATTCCGCATTGCGCAGAATGCCTCCCAGATGCAAGCTGGCACCAGTGCCAAGTCAGGCTGGTTTGAGAGTGCCAAGTACCTCCTGCAAACTGACACCATGAAACGGAGGTGGTGACTTTTGCTTACCTGGTAAAATGGCCGTTGTTTGTGTTCCAGGGCCTGTGGCCTGGAGTGGCCGGCTGGCTCCTAAAATTCCGCATTGCGCAGAATGCCTGCCAGAGGCAAGCTGGCACCAGTGCCAAGTCAGGCTGGTTTGAGAGTGCCAAGTACCTCCTGCAAACTGACACCAAGAACCAGGGTTGGTGACTTTTGCTAACCTGGGAAAAGGGCCGTTGTTTGTGTTCCAGGGCCTGTGGCCTGGAGTGGCCGGCTGGCTCCTAAAAATCCATATTGCGCAGAATGCCTCCCAGAGGCAGGCTGGCACCAGTGCCAAGTCAGGCTGGTTTGAGAGTGCCAAGTACCTACTGCAAACTGACACCATGAAACGGAGGTGGTGACTTTTGCTTCCCTGGGAAAAGGGCCGTTGTTTGTGTTCCAGGGCCTGTGGCCTGGAGTGGCCGGCTGGCTCTTAAAAATCCCGCATTGCGCAGAATGCCTCCCAGAGGCAAGCTGGCACCAGTGCCAAGTCAAGCTGGTTTGAGAGTGCCAAGTACCTCCTGCAAACTGACACCATGAAACGGAGGTGGTGACTTTTGCTTCCCTGGGAAAATGGCCGTTGTTTGTGTTCCAGGGCCTGTGGCCTGAAGTGGCCGGCTAGCTCCTAAAATTCCGCATTGCGCAGAATGCCTCCCAGATGCAAGCTGGCACCAGTGCCAAGTCAGGCTGGTTTGAGAGTGCCAAGTACCTCCTGCAAACTGACACCATGAAACGGAGGTGGTGACTTTTGCTTCCCTGGGAAAATGGCCGTTGTTTGTGTTCCAGGGCCTGTGGCCTGGAGTGGCCGGCTGGCTCCTAAAATTCCGCATTGCGCAGAATGCCTCCCAGAGGCAAGCTGGCACCAGTGCCAAGTCAGGCTGGTTTGAGAGTGCCAAATACCTCCTGCAAACTGAAACCAAGAACCAGGGTTGGTGACTTTTGCTTACCTGGGAAACGGGCCATTGTTTGTGTTCCAGGGCCTGTGGCCTGGAGTGGCCGGCTGGCTCCTAAAAATCCATATTGCGCAGAATGCCTCCCAGAGGCAGGCTGGCACTAGTGCCAAGTCAGGCTGGTTTGAGAGTGCCAAGTACCTCCTGCAAACTGACACCATGAAACTGAGGTGGTGACTTTTGCTTCCCTGGGAAAATGGCCGTTGTTTGTGTTCCAGGGCCTGTGGCCTGAAGTGGCCGGCTGGCTCCTAAAATTCCGCATTGCGCAGGATGCCTCCCAGAGGCAAGCTGGCACCAGTGCCAAGTCAGGCTGGTTTGAGAGTGCCAAGTACCTCCTGCAAACTGACACCATGAAACGGAGGTGGTGACTTTTGCTTCCCTGGGAAAATGGCCGTTGTTTGTTTTCCAGGGCCTGTGGCCTGAAGTGGCCGGCTGGCTCCTAAAATTCCGCATTGCGCAGAATGCCTCCCAGATGCAAGCTGGCACCAGTGCCAAGTCAGGCTGGTTTGAGAGTGCCAAGTACCTCCTGCAAACTGACACCATGAAACGGAGGTGGTGACTTTTGCTTCCCTGGGAAAAGGGCCGTTGTTTGTGTTCCAGGGCCTGTGGCCTGGAGTGGCCGGCTGGCTCCTAAAAATCCATATTGCGCAGGATGCCTGCCAGAGGCAAGCTGGCACCAGTGCCAAGTCAGGCTGGTTTGAGAGTGCCAAGTACCTCCTGCAAACTGAAACCATGAAACTGAGGTGGTGACTTTTGCTTCCCTGGGAAAATGGCCGTTGTTTGTGTTCCAGGGCCTGTGGCCCGGAGAGGCCGGCTGGCTCCTAAAAATCCATATTGCGCAGGATGCCTCCCAGAGGCAAGATGGCACCAGTGCCAAGTCAGGCTGGTTTGAGAGTGCCAAGTACCTCCTGCAAACTGACACCATGAAACTGAGGTGGTGACTTTTGCTTCCCTGGGAAAATGGCCGTTGTTTGTGTTCCAGGGCCTGTGGCCTGGATTGGCAAGCCGGCTACTAAAAATCCATATTGCGCAGGATGCCTGCCAGAGGCAAGCTGGCACCAGTGCCAAGTCCGGCTGGTTTGAGAGTGCCAAGTAGCTCCTGCAAACTGACACCATGAAACTGAGGTGGTGACTTGTGCTTACCTGGGAAAATGGCCGTTGTTTGTGTTCCAGGGCCAGTGGCCCGGAGAGGCCGGCTGGCTCCTAAAAATCCATATTGCGCAGGATGCCTGCCAGAGGCAAGCTGGCACCAGTGCCAAGTCAGGCTGGTTTGAGAGTGCCAAGTACCTCCTGCAAACTGAAACCATGAAACTGAGGTGGTGACTTTTGCTTCCCTGGGAAAATGGCCGTTGTTTGTGTTCCAGGGCCTGTGGCCCGGAGAGGCCGGCTGGCTCCTAAAAATCCATATTGCGCAGGATGCCTCCCAGAGGCAAGATGGCACCAGTGCCAAGTCAGGCTGGTTTGAGAGTGCCAAGTACCTCCTGCAAACTGACACCATGAAACTGAGGTGGTGACTTTTGCTTCCCTGGGAAAATGGCCGTTGTTTGTGTTCCAGGGCCTGTGGCCCGGAGAGGCCGGCTGGCTCCTAAAAATCCATATTGCGCAGGATGCCTGCCAGAGGCAAGCTGGCACCAGTGCCAAGTCAGGCTGGTTTGAGAGTGCCAAGTACCTCCTGCAAACTGACACCATGAAACTGAGGTGGTGAATTTTGCTTCCCTGGGAAAAGGGCCGTTGTTTGTGTTCCAGGGCCTGTGGCCTGGAGTGGCCGGCTGGCTCTTAAAAATCCCGCATTGCGCAGAATGCCTCCCAGAGGCAAGCTGGCACCAGTGCCAAGTCAAGCTGGTTTGAGAGTGCCAAGTACCTCCTGCAAACTGACACCATGAAACGGAGGTGGTGACTTTTGCTTCCCTGGGAAAATGGCCGTTGTTTGTGTTCCAGGGCCTGTGGCCTGGAGTGGCCGGCTGGCTCCTAAAATTCCGCATTGCGCAGAATGCCTCCCAGAGGCAAGCTGGCACCAGTGCCAAGTCAGGCTGGTTTGAGAGTGCCAAATACCTCCTGCAAACTGAAACCAAGAACCAGGGTTGGTGACTTTTGCTTACCTGGGAAACGGGCCATTGTTTGTGTTCCAGGGCCTGTGGCCTGGAGTGGCCGGCTGGCTCCTAAAAATCCATATTGCGCAGAATGCCTCCCAGAGGCAGGCTGGCACTAGTGCCAAGTCAGGCTGGTTTGAGAGTGCCAAGTACCTCCTGCAAACTGACACCATGAAACTGAGGTGGTGACTTTTGCTTCCCTGGGAAAATGGCCGTTGTTTGTTTTCCAGGGCCTGTGGCCTGAAGTGGCCGGCTGGCTCCTAAAATTCCGCATTGCGCAGGATGCCTCCCAGATGCAAGCTGGCACCAGTGCCAAGTCAGGCTGCTTTGAGAGTGCCAAGTACCTCCTGCAAACTGACACCATGAAACTGAAGTGGTGACTTTTGCTTCCCTGGGAAAATGGCCGTTGTTTGTGTTCCAGGGTCTGTGGCCCGGAGAGGCCGGCTGGCTCCGAAAAATCCATATTGCGCAGGATGCCTCCCAGAGGCAAGCTGACACCACTACCAAATCAGGCTGGTTTGAGAGTGCCAAGTACCTCCTGCAAACTGACACCATGAAACTGATGTGGTGACTTGTGCTTCCCTGGGAAAATGGCCGTTGTTTGTGTTCTAGGCCCTGTGGCACGAAGTGGCTAGCAGGCTCCTAAAAATCCATATTGCGCAAGATGCCTGGCAGAGGAAAGCTGGCACCAGTGCCAAGTCAGGCTGGTTTGAGAGTGCCAAGTACCTCCTGCAAACTGACACCATGAAACTGAGGTGGTGACTTTTGCTTCCCTGGGAAAATGGCCGTTGTTTGTGTTCCAGGGCCTGTGGCCCAAAGTGGCCGGCTGGCACCTTGAAATCCATATTGCGCAGGATGCCTCCCAGAGGCAAGATGGCACCAGTGCCAAGTCAGGCTGGTTTGAGAGTGCCAAGTACCTCCTGCAAACTGACACCATGAAACTGAGGTGGTGACTTTTGCTTCCCTGGGAAAATGGCCGTTGTTTGTGTTCCAGGGCCTGTGGCCCGGAGAGGCCGGCTGGCTCCTAAAAATCCATATTGCGCAGGATGCCTGCCAGAGGCAAGCTGGCACCAGTGCCAAGTCAGGCTGGTTTGAGAGTGCCAAGTACCTCCTGCAAACTGACACCATGAAACTGAGGTGGTGACTTTTGCTTCCCTGGGAAAAGGGCCGTTGTTTGTGTTCCAGGGCCTGTGGCCTGGAGTGGCCGGCTGGCTCTTAAAAATCCCGCATTGCGCAGAATGCCTCCCAGAGGCAAGCTGGCACCAGTGCCAAGTCAAGCTGGTTTGAGAGTGCCAAGTACCTCCTGCAAACTGACACCATGAAACGGAGGTGGTGACTTTTGCTTCCCTGGGAAAATGGCCGTTGTTTGTGTTCCAGGGCCTGTGGCCTGGAGTGGCCGGCTGGCTCCTAAAATTCCGCATTGCGCAGAATGCCTCCCAGAGGCAAGCTGGCACCAGTGCCAAGTCAGGCTGGTTTGAGAGTGACAAATACCTCCTGCAAACTGAAACCAAGAACCAGGGTTGGTGACTTTTGCTTACCTGGGAAACGGGCCATTGTTTGTGTTCCAGGGCCTGTGGCCTGGAGTGGCCGGCTGGCTCCTAAAAATCCATATTGCGCAGAATGCCTCCCAGAGGCAGGCTGGCACTAGTGCCAAGTCAGGCTGGTTTGAGAGTGCCAAGTACCTCCTGCAAACTGACACCATGAAACTGAGGTGGTGACTTTTGCTTCCCTGGGAAAATGGCCGTTGTTTGTTTTCCAGGGCCTGTGGCCTGAAGTGGCCGGCTGGCTCCTAAAATTCCGCATTGCGCAGGATGCCTCCCAGATGCAAGCTGGCACCAGTGCCAAGTCAAGCTGGTTTGAGAGTGCCAAGTACCTCCTGCAAACTGACACCATGAAACGGAGGTGGTGACTTTTGCTTCCCTGGGAAAATGGCCGTTGTTTGTGTTCCAGGGCCTGTGGCCTGAAGTGGCCGGCTGGCTCCTAAAATTCCGCATTGCGCAGAATGCCTCCCAGATGCAAGCTGGCACTAATGCCAAGTCAGGCTGGTTTGAGAGTGCCAAGTACCTCCTGCAAACTGACACCATGAAACGGAGGTGGTGACTTTTGCTTACCTGGGAAAAGGGCCATTGTTTGTGTTCCAGGGCCTGTGGCCTGGAGTGGCCGGCTGGCTCCTAAAATTCCGCATTGCGCAGAATGCCTCCCAGAGGCAAGCTGGCACCAGTGCCAAGTCAGGCTGGTTTGAGAGTGCCAAATACCTCCTGCAAACTGAAACCAAGAACCAGGGTTGGTGACTTTTGCTTACCTGGGAAACGGGCCATTGTTTGTGTTCCAGGGCCTGTGGCCTGGAGTGGCCGGCTGGCTCCTAAAAATCCATATTGCGCAGAATGCCTCCCAGAGGCAGGCTGGCACTAGTGCCAAGTCAGGCTGGTTTGAGAGTGCCAAGTACCTCCTGCAAACTGACACCATGAAACTGAGGTGGTGACTTTTGCTTCCCTGGGAAAATGGCCGTTGTTTGTTTTCCAGGGCCTGTGGCCTGAAGTGGCCGGCTGGCTCCTAAAATTCCGCATTGCGCAGGATGCCTCCCAGAGGCAAGCTGGCACCAGTGCCAAGTCAAGCTGGTTTGAGAGTGCCAAGTACCTCCTGCAAACTGACACCATGAAACGGAGGTGGTGACTTTTGCTTCCCTGGGAAAATGGCCGTTGTTTGTTTTCCAGGGCCTGTGGCCTGAAGTGGCCGGCTGGCTCCTAAAATTCCGCATTGCGCAGAATGCCTCCCAGATGCAAGCTGGCACCAGTACCAAGTCAGGCTGGTTTGAGAGTGCCAAGTACCTCCTGCAAACTGACAACATGAAACGGAGGTGGTGACTTTTGCTTACCTGGGAAAAGGGCCGTTGTTTGTGTTCCAGGGCCTGTGGCCTGGAGTGGCCGGCTGGCTCCTAAAAATCCATATTGCGCAGGATGCCTGCCAGAGGCAAGCTGGCACCAGTGCCAAGTCAGGCTGGTTTGAGAGTGCCAAGTACCTCCTGCAAACTGACACCATGAAACTGAGGTGGTGACTTTTGCTTCCCTGGGAAAATGGCCGTTGTTTGTGTTCCAGGGCCTGTGGCCCGGAGAGGCCGGCTGGCTCCTAAAAATCCATATTGCGCAGGATGCCTGCCAGAGGCAAGCTGGCACCAGTGCCAAGTCAGGCTGGTTTGAGAGTGCCAAGTACCTCCTGCAAACTGACACCATGAAACTGAGGTGGTGACTTTTGCTTCCCTGGGAAAAGGGCCGTTGTTTGTGTTCCAGGGCCTGTGGCCTGGAGTGGCCGGCTGGCTCTTAAAAATCCCGCATTGCGCAGAATGCCTCCCAGAGGCAAGCTGGCACCAGTGCCAAGTCAAGCTGGTTTGAGAGTGCCAAGTACCTCCTGCAAACTGACACCATGAAACGGAGGTGGTGACTTTTGCTTCCCTGGGAAAATGGCCGTTGTTTGTGTTCCAGGGCCTGTGGCCTGGAGTGGCCGGCTGGCTCCTAAAATTCCGCATTGCGCAGAATGCCTCCCAGAGGCAAGCTGGCACCAGTGCCAAGTCAGGCTGGTTTGAGAGTGCCAAATACCTCCTGCAAACTGAAACCAAGAACCAGGGTTGGTGACTTTTGCTTACCTGGGAAACGGGCCATTGTTTGTGTTCCAGGGCCTGTGGCCTGGAGTGGCCGGCTGGCTCCTAAAAATCCATATTGCGCAGAATGCCTCCCAGAGGCAGGCTGGCACTAGTGCCAAGTCAGGCTGGTTTGAGAGTGCCAAGTACCTCCTGCAAACTGACACCATGAAACTGAGGTGGTGACTTTTGCTTCCCTGGGAAAATGGCCGTTGTTTGTTTTCCAGGGCCTGTGGCCTGAAGTGGCCGGCTGGCTCCTAAAATTCCGCATTGCGCAGGATGCCTCCCAGAGGCAAGCTGGCACCAGTGCCAAGTCAAGCTGGTTTGAGAGTGCCAAGTACCTCCTGCAAACTGACACCATGAAACGGAGGTGGTGACTTTTGCTTCCCTGGGAAAATGGCCGTTGTTTGTGTTCCAGGGCCTGTGGCCTGGAGTGGCCGGCTGGCTCTTAAAAATCCCGCATTGCGCAGAATGCCTCCCAGAGGCAAGCTGGCACCAGTGCCAAGTCAAGCTGGTTTGAGAGTGCCAAGTACCTCCTGCAAACTGACACCATGAAACTGAGGTGGTGACTTTTGCTTCCCTGGGAAAAGGGCCATTGTTTGTGTTCCAGGGCCTGTGGCCTGGAGTGGCCGGCTGGCTCCTAAAATTCCGCATTGCGCAGAATGCCTGCCAGATGCAAGCTGGCACCAGTGCCAAGTCAAGCTGGTTTGAGAGTGCCAAGTACCTCCTGCAAACTGACACCATGAAACTGAGGTGGTGACTTTTGCTTCCCTGGGAAAATGGCCGTTGTTTGTTTTCCAGGGCCTGTGGCCTGGAGTGGCCGGCTGGCTCCTAAAATTCCGCATTGCGCAGAATGCCTCCCAGAGGCAAGCTGGCACCAGTGCCAAGTCAAGCTGGTTTGAGAGTGCCAAGTACCTCCTGCAAACTGACACCATGAAACGGAGGTGGTGACTTTTGCTTCCCTGGGAAAATGGCCGTTGTTTGTTTTCCAGGGCCTGTGGCCTGAAGTGGCCGGCTGGCTCCTAAAATTCCGCATTGCGCAGAATGCCTCCCAGATGCAAGCTGGCACCAGTGCCAAGTCAGGCTGGTTTGAGAGTGCCAAGTACCTCCTGCAAACTGACACCATGAAACGGAGGTGGTGACTTTTGCTTACCTGGTAAAAGGGCCGTTGTTTGTGTTCCAGGGCCTGTGGCCTGGAGTGGCCGGCTGGCTCCTAAAAATCCATATTGCGCAGGATGCCTGCCAGAGGCAAGCTGGCACCAGTGCCAAGTCAGGCTGGTTGGAGAGTGCCAAGTACCTCCTGCAAACTGACACCATGAAACTGAGGTGGTGACTTTTGCTTCCCTGGGAAAATGGCCGTTGTTTGTGTTCCAGGGCCTGTGGCCCGGAGAGGCCGGCTGGCTCCTAAAAATCCATATTGCGCAGGATGCCTGCCAGAGGCAAGCTGGCACCAGTGCCAAGTCAGGCTGGTTTGAGAGTGCCAAGTACCTCCTGCAAACTGACAACATGAAACGGAGGTGGTGACTTTTGCTTACCTGGGAAAAGGGCCATTGTTTGTGTTCCAGGGCCTGTGGCCTGGAGTGGCCGGCTGGCTCCTAAAATTCCGCATTGCGCAGAATGCCTCCCAGAAGCAAGCTGGCACCAGTGCCAAGTCAGGCTGCTTTGAGAGTGCCAAATACCTCCTGCAAACTGAAACCAAGAACTAGTGTTGGTGACTTTTGCTTACCTGGGAAACGGGCCATTGTTTGTGTTCCAGGGCCTGTGGCCTGGAGTGGCCGGCTGGCTCCTAAAAATCCATATTGCGCAGAATGCCTCCCAGAGGCAGGCTGGCACTAGTGCCAAGTCAGGCTGGTTTGAGAGTGCCAAGTAGCTCCTGCAAACTGACACCATGAAACGGAGGTGGTGACTTTTGCTTACCTGGGAAAAGGGCCATTGTTTGTGTTCCAGGGCCTGTGGCCTGGAGTGGCCGGCTGGCTCCTAAAAATCCATATTGCGCAGAATGCCTTCCAGAGGCAAGCTGGAACCAGTGCCAAGTCAAGCTGGTTTGAGAGTGCCAAGTACCTCCTGCAAACTGACACCATGAAACGGAGGTGGGGACTTTTGCTTCCCTGGGAAAATGGCCATTGTTTGTGTTCCAGGGCCTGTGGCCTGGAGTGGCCGGCTGGCTCTTAAAAATCCCGCATTGCGCAGGATGCCTCCAGAATGTAAGCTGGCACCAGTGCCAAGTCAGGCTGGTTTGAGAGTGCCAAGTACCTCCTGCAAACTGACAGCATGAAACGGAGGTGGTGACTTGTGCTTACCTGGGAAAATGGCCGTTGTTTGTGTTCCAGGGCCTGTGGCCCGGAGAGGCCGGCTGGCTCCTAAAATTCCGCATTGCGCAGAATGCCTCCCAGATGCAAGCTGGCACCAGTGCCAAGTCAGGCTGGTTTGAGAGTGCCAAGTACCTCCTGCAAACTGACACCATGAAACGGAGGTGGTGACTTTTGCTTACCTGGTAAAATGGCCGTTGTTTGTGTTCCAGGGCCTGTGGCCTGGAGTGGCCGGCTGGCTCCTAAAATTCCGCATTGCGCAGGATGCCTGCCAGAGGCAAGCTGGCACCAGTGCCAAGTCAGGCTGGTTTGAGAGTGCCAAGTACCTCCTGCAAACTGACACCAAGAACCAGGGTTGGTGACTTTTGCTAACCTGGGAAAAGGGCCGTTGTTTGTGTTCCAGGGCCTGTGGCCTGGAGTGGCCGGCTGGCTCCTAAAAATCCATATTGCGCAGAATGCCTCCCAGAGGCAGGCTGGCACCAGTGCCAAGTCAGGCTGGTTTGAGAGTGCCAAGTACCTACTGCAAACTGACACCATGAAACGGAGGTGGTGACTTTTGCTTCCCTGGGAAAAGGGCCGTTGTTTGTGTTCCAGGGCCTGTGGCCTGGAGTGGCCGGCTGGCTCTTAAAAATCCCGCATTGCGCAGAATGCCTCCCAGAGGCAAGCTGGCACCAGTGCCAAGTCAAGCTGGTTTGAGAGTGCCAAGTACCTCCTGCAAACTGACACCATGAAACGGAGGTGGTGACTTTTGCTTCCCTGGGAAAATGGCCGTTGTTTGTGTTCCAGGGCCTGTGGCCTGAAGTGGCCGGCTGGCTCCTAAAATTCCGCATTGCGCAGAATGCCTCCCAGATGCAAGCTGGCACCAGTGCCAAGTCAGGCTGGTTTGAGAGTGCCAAGTACCTCCTGCAAACTGACACCATGAAACGGAGGTGGTGACTTTTGCTTCCCTGGGAAAATGGCCGTTGTTTGTGTTCCAGGGCCTGTGGCCTGGAGTGGCCGGCTGGCTCCTAAAATTCCGCATTGCGCAGAATGCCTCCCAGAGGCAAGCTGGCACCAGTGCCAAGTCAGGCTGGTTTGAGAGTGCCAAATACCTCCTGCAAACTGAAACCAAGAACCAGGGTTGGTGACTTTTGCTTACCTGGGAAACGGGCCATTGTTTGTGTTCCAGGGCCTGTGGCCTGGAGTGGCCGGCTGGCTCCTAAAAATCCATATTGCGCAGAATGCCTCCCAGAGGCAGGCTGGCACTAGTGCCAAGTCAGGCTGGTTTGAGAGTGCCAAGTACCTCCTGCAAACTGACACCATGAAACTGAGGTGGTGACTTTTGCTTCCCTGGGAAAATGGCCGTTGTTTGTTTTCCAGGGCCTGTGGCCTGAAGTGGCCGGCTGGCTCCTAAAATTCCGCATTGCGCAGGATGCCTCCCAGAGGCAAGCTGGCACCAGTGCCAAGTCAAGCTGGTTTGAGAGTGCCAAGTACCTCCTGCAAACTGACACCATGAAACGGAGGTGGTGACTTTTGCTTCCCTGGGAAAATGGCCGTTGTTTGTTTTCCAGGGCCTGTGGCCTGAAGTGGCCGGCTGGCTCCTAAAATTCCGCATTGCGCAGAATGCCTCCCAGATGCAAGCTGGCACCAGTGCCAAGTCAGGCTGGTTTGAGAGTGCCAAGTACCTCCTGCAAACTGACAGCATGAAACGGAAGTGGTGACTTTTGCTTCCCTGGGAAAATGGCCGTTGTTTGTTTTCCAGGGCCTGTGGCCCGGAGAGGCCGGCTGGCTCCTAAAATTCCGCATTGCGCAGAATGCCTCCCAGATGCAAGCTGGCACCAGTGCCAAGTCAGGCTGGTTTGAGAGTGCCAAGTACCTCCTGCAAACTGACACCATGAAACGGAGGTGGTGACTTTTGCTTACCTGGTAAAATGGCCGTTGTTTGTGTTCCAGGGCCTGTGGCCTGGAGTGGCCGGCTGGCTCCTAAAATTCCGCATTGCGCAGAATGCCTCCCAGAGGCAAGCTGGCACCAGTGCCAAGTCAGGCTGGTTGGAGAGTGCCAAGTACCTCCTGCAAACTGACACCAAGAACAAGGGTTGGTGACTTTTGCTAACCTGGGAAAAGGGCCATTGTTTGTGTTCCAGGGCCTGTGGCCTGGAGTGGCCGGCTGGCTCTTAAAAATCCATATTGCGCAGGATGCCTGCCAGAGGCAAGCTGGCACCAGTGCCAAGTCAGGCTGGTTGGAGAGTGCCAAGTACCTCCTGCAAACTGACACCATGAAACTGAGGTGGTGACTTTTGCTTCCCTGGGAAAATGGCCGTTGTTTGTGTTCCAGGGCCTGTGGCCCGGAGAGGCCTGCTGGCTCCTAAAAATCCATATTGCGCAGGATGCCTGCCAGAGGCAAGCTGGCACCAGTGCCAAGTCAGGCTGGTTTGAGAGTGCCAAGTACCTCCTGCAAACTGACACCATGAAACTGAGGTGGTGACTTTTGCATCCCTGGGAAAATGGCCGTTGTTTGTGTTCCAGGGCCTGTGGCCTGGAGAGGCCAGCTGGCTCCTAAAATTCCGCATTGCGCAGGATGCCTGCCAGAGGCAAGCTGGCACCAGTGCCAAGTCAGGCTGGTTTGAGAGTGCCAAGTACCTCCTGCAAACTGACACCATGAAACTGAAGTGGTGACTTTTGCTTCCCTGGGAAAATGGCCGTTGTTTGTGTTCCAGGGCTTGTGGCCCGGAGAGGCCGGCTGGCTCCTAAAAATCCATATTGCGCAGGATGCCTGCCAGAGGCAAGCTGGCACCAGTGCCAAGTCAGGCTGGTTTGAGAGTGCCAAGTACATCCTGCAAACTGACACCATGAAACTGAGGTGGTGACTTGTGCTTCCCTGGGAAAATGGCCGTTGTTTGTGTTCCAGGGCCTGTGGCCCGGAGAGGCCAGCTGGCTCCTAAAAATCCATATTGTGCAGGATGCCTGCCAGAGGCAAGCTGGCACCAGTGCCAAGTCAGGCTGGTTTGAGAGTGCCAAGTACCTCCTGCAAACTGACACCATGAAACTGAGGTGGTGACTTTTGCTTCCCTGGGAAAATGGCCGTTGTTTGTGTTCCAGGGCCTGTGGCCCGGAGAGGCCGGCTGGCTCCGAAAAATCCATATTGCGCAGAATGCCTGCCAGAGGCAAGCTGGCACCAGTGCCAAGTCAGGCTGGTTGGAGAGTGCCAAGTACCTCCTGCAAACTGACACCATGAAACTGAGGTGGTGACTTTTGCTTCCCTGGGAAAATGGCCGTTGTTTGTGTTCCAGGGCCTGTGGCCCGGAGAGGCCGGCTGGCTCCTAAAAATCCATATTGCGCAGGATGCCTGCCAGAGGCAAGCTGGCACCAGTGCCAAGTCAGGCTGGTTTGAGAGTGCCAAGTACCTCCTGCAAACTGACACCATGAAACGGAGGTGGTGACTTTTGCTTCCCTGGGAAAATGGCCGTTGTTTGTGTTCCTGGGCCTGTGGCCTGGAGAGGCCAGCTGGCTCCTAAAATTCCGCATTGCGCAGGATGCCTGCCAGAGGCAAGCTGGCACCAGTGCCAAGTCAGGCTGGTTTGAGAGTGCCAAGTACCTCCTGCAAACTGACACCATGAAACTGAAGTGGTGACTTTTGCTTCCCTGGGAAAATGGCCGTTGTTTGTGTTCCAGGGCTTGTGGCCCGGAGAGGCCGGCTGGCTCCTAAAAATCCATATTGCGCAGGATGCCTGCCAGAGGCAAGCTGGCACCAGTGCCAAGTCAGGCTGGTTGGAGAGTGCCAAGTACCTCCTGCAAACTGACACCATGAAACTGAGGTGGTGACTTTTGCTTCCCTGGGAAAATGGCCGTTGTTTGTGTTCCAGGGCCTGTGGCCCGGAGAGGCCGGCTGGCTCCTAAAAATCCATATTGCGCAGGATGCCTGCCAGAGGCAAGCTGGCACCAGTGCCAAGTCAGGCTGGTTTGAGAGTGCCAAGTACCTCCTGCAAACTGACACCATGAAACTGAGGTGGTGACTTTTGCTTCCCTGGGAAAATGGCCGTTGTTTGTGTTCCAGGGCCTGTGACCCGAAGTGGCCGGCTGGCACAAAAATATCCATATTGCGCAGGATGCCTGCCAGAGGCAAGCTGGCACCAGTGCCAAGTCAGGCTGGTTTGAGAGTGCCAAGTACCTCCTGCAAACTGACACCATGAAACTGAGGTGGTGACTTTTGCTTCCCTGGGAAAAGGGCCATTGTTTGTGTTCCAGGGCCTGTGGCCTGGAGTGGCTGGCTGGCTCCTAAAATTCCGCATTGCGCAGAATGCCTCCCAGATGCAAGCTGGCACCAGTGCCAAGTCAGGCTGGTTTGAGAGTGCCAAGTACCTCCTGCAAACTGACACCATGAAACGGAGGTGGTGACTTTTGCTTACCTGGGAAAATGGCCGTTGTTTGTGTTCCAGGGCCTGTGGCCTGAAGTGGCCGGCTGGCTCCTAAAAATCCATATTGCGCAGAATGCCTCCCAGAGGCAAGCTGGCACCAGTGCCAAGTCAAGCTGGTTTGAGAGTGCCAAGTACCTCCTGCAAACTGACAACATGAAACGGAGGTGGTGACTTTTGCTTACCTGGGAAAAGGGCCATTGTTTGTGTTCCAGGGCCTGTGGCCTGGAGTGGCCGGCTGGCTCCTAAAATTCCGCATTGCGCAGAATGCCTCCCAGAAGCAAGCTGGCACCAGTGCCAAGTCAGGCTGCTTTGAGAGTGCCAAATACCTCCTGCAAACTGAAACCAAGAACTAGTGTTGGTGACTTTTGCTTACCTGGGAAACGGGCCATTGTTTGTGTTCCAGGGCCTGTGGCCTGGAGTGGCCGGCTGGCTCCTAAAAATCCATATTGCGCAGAATGCCTCCCAGATGCAAGCTGGCACTAGTGCCAAGTCAGGCTGGTTTGAGAGTGCCAAGTACCTCCTGCAAACTGACACCATGAAACGGAGGTGGTGACTTTTGCTTACCTGGGAAAAGGGCCATTGTTTGTGTTCCAGGGCCTGTGGCCTGGAGTGGCCGGCTGGCTCCTAAAAATCCATATTGCGCAGAATGCCTTCCAGAGGCAAGCTGGAACCAGTGCCAAGTCAAGCTGGTTTGAGAGTGCCAAGTACCTCCTGCAAACTGACACCATGAAACGGAGGTGGTGACTTTTGCTTCCCTGGGAAAATGGCCATTGTTTGTGTTCCAGGGCCTGTGGCCTGGAGTGGCCGGCTGGCTCTTAAAAATCCCGCATTGCGCAGGATGCCTCCAGAATGTAAGCTGGCACCAGTGCCAAGTCAGGCTGGTTTGAGAGTGCCAAGTACCTCCTGCAAACTGACAGCATGAAACGGAGGTGGTGACTTGTGCTTACCTGGGAAAATGGCCGTTGTTTGTGTTCCAGGGCCTGTGGCCTAAAGTGGCCGGCTGGCTCCTAAAATTCCGCATTGCGCAGAATGCCTCCCAGATGCAAGCTGGCACCAGTGCCAAGTCAGGCTGGTTTGAGAGTGCCAAGTACCTCCTGCAAACGGACACCATGAAACGGAGGTGGCGACTTTTGCTTACCTGGTAAAATGGCCGTTGTTTGTGTTCCAGGGCCTGTGGCCTGGAGTGGCCGGCTGGCTCCTAAAAATCCGCATTGCGCAGGATGCCTGCCAGAGGCAAGCTGGCACCAGTGCCAAGTCAGGCTGGTTTGAGAGTGCCAAGTACCTCCTGCAAACTGACACCAAGAACCAGGGTTGGTGACTTTTGCTAACCTGGGAAAAGGGCCGTTGTTTGTGTTCCAGGGCCTGTGGCCTGGAGTGGCCGGCTGGCTCCTAAAAATCCATATTGCGCAGAATGCCTCCCAGAGGCAGGCTGGCACCAGTGCCAAGTCAGGCTGGTTTGAGAGTGCCAAGTACCTACTGCAAACTGACACCATGAAACGGAGGTGGTGACTTTTGCTTACCTGGGAAAAGGGCCGTTGTTTGTGTTCCAGGGCCTGTGGCCTGGAGTGGCCGGCTGGCTCTTAAAAATCCCGCATTGCGCAGAATGCCTCCCAGAGGCAAGCTGGCACCAGTGCCAAGTCAAGCTGGTTTGAGAGTGCCAAGTACCTCCTGCAAACTGACACCATGAAACGGAGGTGGTGACTTTTGCTTCCCTGGGAAAATGGCCGTTGTTTGTGTTCCAGGGCCTGTGGCCTGAAGTGGCCGGCTGGCTCCTAAAATTCCGCATTGCGCAGAATGCCTCCCAGATGCAAGCTGGCACCAGTGCCAAGTCAGGCTGGTTTGAGAGTGCCAAGTACCTCCTGCAAACTGACAACATGAAACGGAGGTGGTGACTTTTGCTTACCTGGGAAAAGGGCCATTGTTTGTGTTCCAGGGCCTGTGGCCTGGAGTGGCCGGCTGGCTCCTAAAATTCCGCATTGCGCAGAATGCCTCCCAGAGGCAAGCTGGCACCAGTGCCAAGTCAGGCTGGTTTGAGAGTGCCAAATACCTCCTGCAAACTGAAACCAAGAACCAGGGTTGGTGACTTTTGCTTACCTGGGAAACGGGCCATTGTTTGTGTTCCAGGGCCTGTGGCCTGGAGTGGCCGGCTGGCTCCTAAAAATCCATATTGCGCAGAATGCCTCCCAGAGGCAGGCTGGCACTAGTGCCAAGTCAGGCTGGTTTGAGAGTGCCAAGTACCTCCTGCAAACTGACACCATGAAACTGAGGTGGTGACTTTTGCTTCCCTGGGAAAATGGCCGTTGTTTGTTTTCCAGGGCCTGTGGCCTGAAGTGGCCGGCTGGCTCCTAAAATTCCGCATTGCGCAGAATGCCTCCCAGAGGCAAGCTGGCACCAGTGCCAAGTCAAGCTGGTTTGAGAGTGCCAAGTACCTCCTGCAAACTGACACCATGAAACGGAGGTGGTGACTTTTGCTTCCCTGGGAAAATGGCCGTTGTTTGTTTTCCAGGGCCTGTGGCCTGAAGTGGCCGGCTGGCTCCTAAAATTCCGCATTGCGCAGAATGCCTCCCAGATGCAAGCTGGCACCAGTGCCAAGTCAGGCTGGTTTGAGAGTGCCAAGTACCTCCTGCAAACTGACAACATGAAACGGAGGTGGTGACTTTTGCTTACCTGGGAAAAGGGCCGTTGTTTGTGTTCCAGGGCCTGTGGCCTGGAGTGGCCGGCTGGCTCCTAAAAATCCATATTGCGCAGAATGCCTGCCAGAGGCAGGCTGGCACTAGTGCCAAGTCAGGCTGGTTTGAGAGTGCCAAGTACCTCCTGCAAACTGACACCATGAAACGGAGGTGGGGACTTTTGCTTACCTGGGAAAAGGGCCATTGTTTGTGTTCCAGGGCCTGTGGCCTGGAGTGGCCGGCTGGCTCCTAAAATTCCGCATTGCGCAGAATGCCTCCCAGAGGCAAGCTGGCACCAGTGCCAAGTCAGGCTGGTTTGAGAGTGCCAAGTACCTCCTGCAAACTGACACCATGAAACGGAGGTGGTGACTTTTGCTTACCTGGGAAAAGGGCCGTTGTTTGTGTTCCAGGGCCTGTGGCCTGGAGTGGCCGGCTGGCTCTTAAAAATCCCGCATTGCGCAGAATGCCTCCCAGAGGCAAGCTGGCACCAGTGCCAAGTCAGGCTGGTTTGAGAGTGCCAAGTACCTCCTGCAAACTGACACCATGAAACGGAGGTGGTGACTTTTGCTTCCCTGGGAAAATGGCCGTTGTTTGTGTTCCAGGGCCTGTGGCCTGGAGTGGCCGGCTGGCTCCTAAAATTCCGCATTGCGCAGAATGCCTCCCAGAGGCAAGCTGGCACCAGTGCCAAGTCAGGCTGCTTTGAGAGTGCCAAATACCTCCTGCAAACTGACAACATGAAACGGAGGTGGTGACTTTTGCTTACCTGGGAAAAGGGCCATTGTTTGTGTTCCAGGGCCTGTGGCCTGGAGTGGCCGGCTGGCTCCTAAAATTCCGCATTGCGCAGAATGCCTCCCAGAAGCAAGCTGGCACCAGTGCCAAGTCAGGCTGCTTTGAGAGTGCCAAATACCTCCTGCAAACTGAAACCAAGAACTAGTGTTGGTGACTTTTGCTTACCTGGGAAACGGGCCATTGTTTGTGTTCCAGGGCCTGTGGCCTGGAGTGGCCGGCTGGCTCCTAAAAATCCATATTGCGCAGAATGCCTCCCAGAGGCAGGCTGGCACTAGTGCCAAGTCAGGCTGGTTTGAGAGTGCCAAGT